>NC_061098.1:45775209-45792709 GCF_015104395.2 Macrobrachium nipponense | reverse complement strand
TGTTCGGTTAATCAATATAGAAAATTTTATCATGAACTGAGAGGTCATAAAACAGAGAATCCGTCAATTAGTGTGAAAGCTTCAACAAATTCTTTTTATTGGAAGTTTCCCTTCAAACAAACCCAAGGACGTCTTAAGTCTCAGTACGGGTGTTGAATTCATGGTCCTTGTTGGTGACGTCAGCCAGCAGCAAAACAGGTTCTCTGCATCCAGAAATTCCAGATCCTCCAGTTTGTTTTCGACTCTGGAATAGTGAAGTTGTTTAAAGTGTTATGCTGTTCGTTTTTTGGTCGGTTCCTCTTCTCCTGAGCAGCCGGAAGTGATTCATACCGGTGATCTTGCTGAAGCGGCATTAACTAGGAATCTCTTAATGGGGGGGGGGGGGGGGCAACCGGGGGCCACATGCTCAGGATTATGGGGGTAACAAATGGGCATGCACACATTAATTCTCATGTTTTTTAATAATCATGCGGAAAGATATTAAAGTTGTTTTAAAATATTTAAGCCTATAATTGTGAATCACATTTTATATAACAAAGTTGCTCAAATTATTTTTGCAGTACAAATTATGAAACCTCTAACCACAATTGTAAATCAAATGAGAATATATAAGTAATGGTTTGGCAATGAAATAAAACCACTTGGTATGTAAACAAAATACAATTCCAAGATAATCAAAATTAACACTTGCTTATTGTGAAAAAAGAAAAACAAATATATTGGAATTATTCATTTAATATTTCTATGATATGTTTAAACAGTGAGATCCCAAGAAATTAAGAACATTTGATTGCTACAATAAACGACTTTAGTAGAAGTATATAATAAGATTCCATTACAATTGGTTGTTACTTAATTTATATGAAACCTAATCACTTAATTAATAGTATTAATAACGGAATGATGCAGATGTATTAATTTAGTACATCTGCATCATTTCTGTTATTATGTTCCGAGCAAAAACTAGCAACAAACCTTTCCATATTCGATATCTTTGCCCTGTCTGGTGGATTCCAAATACCGATACACCAGACAATCTATGATCACACAGAAATTCTGAGGTAGTTCTTTATGTGGTCTTAGTGAAGAGAAGCTTCGCTCACAAGATGCAGATGGTTGGTGGTAATGCAAGAGCAATGATTAAAAAATTTTACAAACCTGGAAAGGCATCTTTAAAAGGAACAAAAAAACCAAAAAAACCTATCAAATCCACAATGTTGGCAATTTTAACCCCATCAGCTTGTTTACGTTTTTTTACTAATCGTTTTGCTTGTCAACAGCTCATCATCTAAGAATTCAAGATCAACTTAGGTGTGTCTACAACTGGTCCTGCTGAAAAATATTTAGGGGAGGAAGGATCAAGAGATGATATTGAATGGAAAAGGGATTTGTTGGCATCATCAAATCTTGACTCAATATCAGTTAGTAACCTGTCCATTACTGGATAATAGTGTGTGTTTTTGTATCCTTCCTGTTCCAAATGCTTACACACTTCTCTATGTCCAGTTGCTTCCTAGTCAACAGCATCCTTTGATGCCTTGGTAATTTATGTATTTTCTTTGCTTGGGCAGGTGAAAACCTCAATATTATGTGTTTGGGACATCGCAACTGCCTTCTCCCAAATGCCACCTGCTTTTTCTGAGCGCTCATTCTTTAATTCCTGCTGGATAGCATCAATCATTTGGGCAGCTGCTGACAGATCTAAAGAACCGGTGACTGAAGCAATATCTGACACAAGCTTCGTTTTGTGTAAAATGTGGGTGAAACATCACTAAGCATAATATACATGCAAAATTAATGTTCATTAATAAAACTTCTTGCAACATGTTCACGCTTGCCTGTGTGCGGCACTGGGATGAAGAAATCTCTTCAAGGGTACTTATGACAGAAGGAAAGGTATCAAGCATAACCTTACATGATAGATACTGACAAGACCATCTTGTATCACTGAGCCTTTTCAGAGATCTAATTTGCTTATTAGGAAGCCAATTCCTTTGCTTTGCCAAGATAAATTTTCATGTGGTGTGTGAGGACATAAATTGATAAATCTCTTCTAGCAAACTAAAGAAAGAGTCATCCAGACAACTGATCTGACACTGTCAACAATAATAAGATTCAGTCTGTGATTATAACAGTGAATGTAAACTGCTTGTGGTGCTAACTCTTCAAGCACCAGCTGCTGGAACAACTCCTCGTTTCAACTCCACTCATTACAGAAGCACCACATCATATGTTTGCCCATGCACAGTTTCTGGGATCAATTGAACACAGTCTCAGAAACAGTACACAAGTTATCTTTAAGTGATTTAGCATTAAGATTGTGAAGCCAAACAGAGTCCAAGAATTCTTCATGTATATTGTCCTTGTACACATAGCGAACAACTACTGATAATGCTCTTTCTTACCGATATCCTGGACTCATCAATCATGACTGAAAAATACGTATTTGAAACTCAGTTCTTCTGAAATTTCCTCCCAAATCATTTGTTTGGGCAGTAGAGCAAAAATTTAATTCTGAATTGTTTTTGGGCTGGTGTATTTAACTCTATTCTTTCCTTTCAGTCGAGTTTTCACTATATCATAATTTTCACTTAACAACTCTAAGGATGGTCTAAGAAGGTTACCCTTATTTGGACTATCCCACACATCTTCTTTATGGCTCCTTTGTGCAATCATTTTGTCTTGCTGTCAGACAGTGGACTCTAGCTATTGTTTGATATAGTGTTCTGTTATCAATTATCGTTTTCTCATGGGCAGATGTAAGGGCAGCATGCAAACTGTACTTCCAGACTCCTATGCGTTGTTTTAAACTCTTCCCATGCACAGAAAGCTGCCATATGATCAATCACTACGCTGATGTTGAGCAAACCCAGCCTCTTTTTCAGTTGCTTTTTTCCATTGACGGTATCCAGTAGTTGTAAATGCAATTCAGATGGAGGTTTATTAGGGGGAGGGAACATCCTGCAGCAGAGGCAATAAGCAGCATCTTGACTAACAGAATATTCAAGCCATTTGTGTGAATCATATCATGCTGACCTAAAGGCACGATGCTTTTTCCCAAACCTTGTTCAAGGGAAAAATTACCTGTGATAGTTGAGATGGACTCTGTTCTTCCTTTTTGCTTATGTCGTCAGTCCTAGAACTGAATTTTTTTGTTCAGAGGCTTTTGGAATACATGATGTTCATAGTGTCACTGATGCTGTAATACCTATACTTCCCTTCACGTCCATAAAGCAAAATAAAGTTCTTCTCAGAAATTTTCCCTCCTTTTTTTTTTTTTTTTTTTTTATTTTGCCAGAAAAAACTCTTTTGCATCATAAAAACAAAAACAAGCCTGCAATTTTTTTTTATACTTTGCCAAGTAACAACTCTTTCTTATCATGAAAGCGGAAAAAAGCTCTTTCTAAAAGTTTTTTTTTTTTTTTTCATAGTCTAAAAAAACGTACATATCATACAATCAGAGGAAACTTTTTCCCAGAAGTCTTATGTCTGATGTCGCCAAGAATGAAACCTTTTTTGCATCATAAAAGCAGTAAATGCATTTGACAATTATTTAGTTGACGATTTCATCCCACAAAGGAGAGTAAAAAAACTAAGCTGTTTCGAACCTGTTTCCAGAGAGAGAGAGAGAGAGAGAGACGGATGAGAGAGAGAGAGAGAGAGAGAGAGAGAGAAAGGGAAAAGTTAACGTATTATCATCAATCTGCTTTTGTTCTGGCTGTGCCTGTCCTTTTGATCTCGTCTGGAGGTCGTCCCTCTCTGTAGCTGACTTTGAAAGAGCTGTTCGCAGCTGCTGCTGTCTAGCTCCCTGCAAAGGTTGGCGGCCGTCCTCAAAGGGAACCTATTATCTTGAGTGGCCTTACAGTGACCTCCCTTCGCCCTTCAGGATATATCATGGCATATATCTGGATATAAACCGGAATATGTAACCATGCATACAAAATAGCACCTTGATAGCTGGGATATGTATGGGAAGGGGAGGGGGGAGGGGGTAGGTGGGGAGGGGGAAAGAGGAGGGGGTTAGGGGGAATTGCTACGTCTTTAATGTATTTTCATCTTTCTGAATTATTTCCATGTAATTTCTTTAACGTCTTGCATCAGTTAGCCGAAGTCATAGATATATGTAAAAAATTCCCTTATCATGTGACCTCTAATAAATCCATCTGAAGAAAAAACAAAGGTCACTTTTCAAAAATAAAGAATAAAGGCATAAATGCATAAATGGGAGAATTCCCATCTACCAAATCACCCACATATCCTAAAAGTAATATATGGTGAATATGAAATGACAATAAATCCGGGAAAAACTTCATTAATAAAATGTCAATTAAACCAGCAGAACATTCACCAATTCAAGTTACTGCCAGAATAATTATCTGTATTCCGAAAATGTATCCCCGACTGACAACACGAAGAATATCGAACTGGTCATTGACTACCAGAATCGGAGGACGCGCGACCTTATTATGAAAAATAATCCCTCTCCACAGGTACGAGACCCCCTGAAGCAGACACATGTGGTGTACCAGTATACATGCCCAGTCCGCGAATGCAGCGGCGCCTACGTTGGTATGACTACCATGCGCCTGTCGAAGAGACTCTCATGCCACGCCCAAGAGGGGGCTATCAAGAATCACGCCCGCACCAAACATCACGACTCCATCTCCTGGGATGTCATCATCCAAAACATGAAGGTCTTTGGTTACGCCTGCTAGAGGCACATCTCATCCAGCAAGTAAAACCAACATTAAATACGACGTAGGAAGAATTTCTCCGCCCTACGAGTATGAGAAGACCTGCCACCAACACTGACACCACCGATCACGACAACTCCACGGAAGACAACGCCCCCGAACGAAATACTTCTGCAGCCAACGAAAATCAAATTAGCCATGACGTCCCACAGCATAGCGCTACGCCCATCGACGTTACCGCGCCGCTCAGGTCTAGACGGCTGCAGGACCTGCAGCATTGCAATCATCGACTCGGAGAAAGTGGCTTGAGACAAGGCTCAAGCTACCAATGAAAACGAAGACTTACACCCCAGCCAAGCCCCAATAGGAGATCACACCAAGATCAGTCCACCCTCAGCTTCCCAGCCTGAGGATGTCTGGCAGCTCCAGACGAAAGCTCGCTTGCTTCAAGAGAGAGAGAGAGAGAGAGAGAGAGAGAGAGAGAGAGAGAGAGAGAGAGAGAATCGTTAATGACTTTGATGACTATGGTATCATATGTTATCTGTAAAATTCAAATATATACACCAATTTTACTTTGTATTTGATCATGACCTCTATAGGCGCTCTACTAGCCTGTTTAAGTAACACGGAAAAAGCCGCTATTCGGCTATAAATATAGTATATACATTTACTTATAAAAAAAGCTAAATCTAAAAGAGCTGAGAGATACCATCGGACGCAATCTTACTTCCAGTATACTTCAAGGAACCCTGTTTTCATACTTTAATTATACGTTAAATTCATAGAGGCATTATATTCTTTAGAACAAAACTATCAATCTTTATTATGTCTTAATGACAATTAAAGAAAACTAATGAAAAAATAACTTCTGAAAGGAAGATCTCAAACACTCCACGTCTCCATGAAATCACCAAAAAATTTAAATAAAAATAAAAACAAAAAACTCAGACACGAGCTTATATTTATCATTTTACTGAACCAGCAGGGAACGAAAGTAATCTTTGAGGTTGAAAGGATTGGATATCATTAGTGATGATGTTGCTTTCATTCCACGTGTGCAATGGATCCTTTTCAAAAGGGTTCTTCTTTTTCTTCTTCCTCTTCTTCTTCTTTTTCTGAAAGAGATTTATCGTAATGGAGAGGAAAGACAACCTAAATACTTGTTGTAAAATTCTGAAATAGAATTTTGCAAAGTAGAACATCAGTGGATATCTGGTTAAACGCCATTTTCAGTAGATATTAAAAGTGGTGTTTTATAGTACACCACTTTTAGTAGATATTAAAAGGGTTACTATAAAACACCCTTTTAACATCTACTAAAAAGGGATTGTACTATAAGACAAACTTAAGGAGACATTTCAAAAGTGTGGTTTTAATAGGTACAAATGCGGTTGCATTATACAACACCATTTTATTAGACATTAAAACACATCTTATTAACTATTAAAAGTGGTGCCGCTGACAACAGCACTTTAGTAGATATCAAAAGTAGTGTGTAGCATCACTAAGAGTGGTGTAACTATAAATTAACATCTTAGTAGATATGAAAAACAAACATATCTAATATCTATACTGAAAGTTTTTTTTTTTTTTTTTGGCTGTACATTTAAAATGTTATGGAAAGAAACGTGAATATCTTCTTTTAAAAGTCTGAAACCCTGATTTTGGAATTTTGGGAGTCATTTAATAACTATGAACGTTTCGTTGTATTATAATTATATTAAATTGTGGAAAGGAAATTTTTAATGTTCATCTTCCAGGAACCTGAAATATAATTATGGAAATCAGGGAATCAGAGGGACTATATTAAAAATGGACTCTTAATAATATAATAATAATGTGAAAAAAAATAATATAATAACAAATTGTGAAAAAAATACTAAGCTTTTTCTTAATTGGCAATTCGAGTAGAAAGTTTTGGTACACAATTCCCCTTACTTTCCACTCCACTAAGTTTTATATGTCGAAATGTTATCCGTGTGAAAATCTGTAAAATATGTCAGAACCAAGCACAAATAACAGATAGTATGCTTAATATCAGTCTTTTATTTTTGGACATAAATTCAATAAAGAACTTTCTAGGTATATTTGCTAACTTGAGTCAATGATTATTTTATTCTGCAAATGATTTTCAATCTGATACTTTTTTTAAAATTTAATCTGAAAGTTCAAAAACTAAAAAAATTACATAAAACCACTTGCAATAAAGACTAATTTAGTATTCCCAGGCGAAAAGAACAAAGACATAGAGGCCAAGGCAATAAGCTGACGACAAAAAAAAAAAAAAAAAAAAAATACTTTTGTCTTTTGTTACTCAATCCAAAACATTAATTCCAAAGTTCTGCTGGACTCCAGCGAATCAGCAGAAACTTCCAGTTGCTAAATGACCTTCCAAGGAAGTTTGGCTGTTAGGTGCCTTTACTGAGGAGGTGGGAAACATTGAATCATGTGTGCTTTGTAAGTCGCATAATTATAAGGAATGAGCTTCAAAGGGAAAAATCGTTAACAAAGTTCTCTCTGGACCTGATGGTGTACAAGACTCTTCATTATGAAAAAACTGTTTATTTATTTACATTAATAAATGCCTTTAACCACTATATAATTATTATTAGTATTATATTATTATTATTATTATTATTAATTATTTTTATATATATTAGTATTATTACCTGGGTACAAATAAGGAAAAAGAAAAGAAGAAGAAGAGAGGAAAGAAGGAAGAAGAAAGAAAAAGAAAAAAAGAACTGCATGAAAGGAAAAAGGAAAAACAAAAGCAGATTGTCGTTGTTCCCGTGCAAATTGACATCCACTTGTGGGACTGCGGTTTTTTTTTTTCTTTCTTTCTTACTTTTTTGGGGGGGAAGGGGGGGGGGGGGGGGGTTGGTGGGGGTGGGTTCGTTAGGCTGGGTTAGGGGGTATCATTTAGTTTCACTTAGTTGGTGTGAGATTTCTGCTTTATCAAGTGGATTTGTTCAAATTTCGTTATTTTTTTCTTGACAATTGTCATCTCATGATTGTCAGGTTTTATATATTTATGATTTCCTAAACAACATGACCGTCTCATGATTGTGAATTATCGTATTTACGTTTTTGAACAAATTGTTCTGCACGATTTTTATTTTATAAATTGACGTTTTTTTCTTAAACAATTGTCCGTCTAGTGATTTTTGATCTTAGAGTATTTACTTTTTTCGTAAAACAATTGTTTCGTTTCACGATTGTGATTTTAGATATGAGTTTTTTCTCGACAATAGTCCGCCTCATGATGGTAGATTTGTTAAGTTTACTAATTCTTTTGAAACGAAAATTAGGAATCAGCATATCAATACATTTATCTACCTTCCATTGTATTTGCATCCATCAATTTTTTTTTTTTATACTTCATCTCAATAATAAAACTGGAAAAGAAAGTTAATCAAACTGTTTTACTTTTGACGTACTTTTTTTTTTTTTTTTTTTTTTTGTAAGCATTTTGAAGGATCTTTTCTCTGCATCAAGTTAGTAAAATGAAGAAGAAACATTGAGTAAAACGGCCACTGAAAATCTTTGATTTTTGAAAGCTGCAGGACACAAAGTGTTATTTTTTTGTCTAGACAATGAAATGAAAAGTGTCTTAATAAGCTTTAAACGCTAAAAAGGGGGATTTATAAGATAGAAATATTTACTTGCAAAATACTAATAAATAGGAATGCCATTTTTTATAAACTTGTTTATGCAGTAGGTATTAAGTTTGTATTTTTCCGGCTGGGCATTCATCTCTATACTGAGATTAAATCTTACAGAATCTGAAAATACTGTAATAGTTCTCTATTAAATAAAGAGGCGTTACAGATATTACAAGGGATCATGCTGAACGTGAAATTAAAAACCACTTCCGCTGCAACATTTTTATGCACTCCTCAGCAATCATTAGCCTAAGCTCGGGACTTGAGAGAAGTATTCGAGATTCGTTTCTGGGTTTTTAACAAAAAAGGCTGCTTTGAGTTGAATGTTTATGTGTGTGTTGAGAGAGAAAGAGCGGAGAGAGAGGATGAAATATTTAGCCTAAATAGCAAAAACAAAAAAATATTTAATCGAAGTTAACTATTGAAAATTGTAAACTTTTTTATCTTACATATGCGACATGAGAGAGAGAGAGAGATGCGAGAGAGAGAGAGAGATGAGAGAGAGAGAGCGAGAAAGGAAAATTATATCCATGCTGCATTCGTGAGAATAATAATGCATTTGATCGCAATGACTTCTATAATTCCCAGAGTAGAGCTTACTCAATAGATGATTTGCCGATCATTTATTTTTGTTTATCATTTATAATCCCCGACGACCACCAGCAATGTCGTCAGCCCTCATAGCTTACTTCGAATTTATAAATGTGAATATTTTACCATTTACAAACGTACCATTGTTTAGCTGGAAAGGACCATGAAAATGGGTAATAATATTGTTCTCCAATAAAATGGGAAGAAATAAAAAGGTTTGTAAGAGTTAGGTCATACAAAAGTGGGAATTCATTCTGAAATCATTTCACGCTCCAGAAAGAAGCATCAGTTAGCTATACGACGCGAAGATTGCAGTTGACAGGAATGGTACGAGAAGTGACCGACTGGGTAGATTCCGCCTCAAGGGATAGAAACTCCTCCCTGTGAGCTAACGTAGCAATGAAACGAGGTAATACGGTTTAAAAGAGAGGGAGAGAGAGAGAGAGAGAGAGAGAGAAATAGCATCATCTTTTGTTAATGAAAAGGTTTCTGGAGATAAGGTGATAATAGTGCCATTTATCATGTGAATGGTCAAAGATTCACAAGTATGTTATGATCATTGTGCTTAGCAATAGTCAACAATACACGATAGACTCATATTCTCACCCTTATCAGTTACATCAAGTTTAAATAATATTACAGCATCAAATCCTTGAAATATATTTGTGTACCATTTGGAAATGAGTTTTCTCACGATTGTGATACGACGTAAATGTTTAGATTCTGTTCATACCTTTATCAATTATGTCTAGCCTGCGTAAGAAGTGTAGCATCAAATCCAGGAAAATATTATTTTTTTTACCATTTGGCAATAACATAAGAAGTAAATAACTTGGCTGCTCAAATAAATAAAGTAAATTCAGGAAGGGTCTCGGACACATATCTATCATTCGATTTTGCGTCGTGAATTGTACATCAGGCATTCATACAAGGAACCAGGAATGTTCCTGACTTGATTTGAATATTAATTTGATGGAATTGGGTAAAAGACTCATGTTGCCAACAGTGACGGGAAAAGATTGTTTTTATATGATGAAGGAAAGAAGATTTTTTGAAATATCAAAATAGCAAAAGATATAACATATTACATATGGACATTTCTGTTATATTTTGATTTAGTTAAGAATGCGGAATAGATAAATAGTGTTCGTAAGTAAACGAGATGATTCATGTTTTGTTTAGTTTTACCACCCCAAATGGTGGGAGATCAAATCCCAAGATTTTAAGATTTTAATGTGCATTGTCGTCTTGGAAAATTGATATAAAATCTAGGTCATATTATTCAACCAACGTGGAATGAAAATAATTTTTTTCAAAGCTTCCTTGACATGAGCTTTCGGTGAATAAATAAAAAAACAATCTAGGACAATTGTTCTGCAAAACTCAGACGGAAAATACTTACGTAGTAATTGCATCGCTCAGGACTAGGAGCAAAAAATTCTTATTCTCGGATTCTATCTTTTTAAATAGTTGATGCATCGTGGCCGAAGGAAAAGGATATGCAGATGAGCGGTATTATAGCAGCAGCATTTGAAAAGGAAAACATTGCTTTTTATTCTTGAATCTATTCGTTTTGGTTACTGTCAGAGATTTTATGTATAAACAGAAATTTATTGTTGCTACTATTTACCAGTGTTGTTCCTTCTGCGGTGATAGATTGTTTTTCTTTTTTTTTGTTTTAGTTATTTTTTTCACAATTGTTCTCACTGTTGATGTTTACCAGCAATAGAGCCTAAATTTGGTAATGATGAGGGCCAATTACTAATGGGCAATAAAAGGCATATATAACAAAATATAACCATTGCAAACTAACATATTATAGCAATATTATACCTTGTGTTTTTGTTTTCTACCGGTCACCTGACCTGTAAAACTTAACTTG
The DNA here is from genome assembly GCF_015104395.2 of Macrobrachium nipponense. NCBI lineage: Eukaryota > Metazoa > Arthropoda > Malacostraca > Decapoda > Palaemonidae > Macrobrachium > Macrobrachium nipponense. Next base: position 45,781,877 of record NC_061098.1, on the reverse strand, counting down.
CAAAAATCCTATAATTTAAAAGACAACCCACAAACTGAGAATGCTAAATCCCAGTACAAAGGACGTTTCGTCTTAATCTTCCAGGAAATTCATCCGGACTGCGTTACCAGACGCGTGTAGCCAGGGAAGCAATAACACGAGGTAGTTCATTATGGTAATGAAGGCAGAGATTAGGCGCCATCAGCAGACTCAATTTGAAGATTAGCTTGAACGCTCAGGCTGAAGAAAAGCCCAAAACTCCTCATTAATACTGGAATCTGATGGAGATAGTGTGAAGGTATATACATCACTGATATTAAAGACAGGCAGAGAGAGATGAGAGAGAGAGAGGTAATTTTGTTATGTATTAATTTGACATCCCAAATAAGGTGTATGTAATGATTAAAAGCATTTTCCTTATATGTACACGACCAGAGATGGAGAGAGAGAGAGAGAGAGAGATGGTGTGTATCTGAACCATTTATTAAATTGAATGAATGACATACCTGTTTATATTTAAGGTTTGGATCATAGTATACCATTCAAACTGAATGAAAACAACCTTCTCATTGCAGACGACCTAAGGCCAAGAATACTGGTTTGTGTACTGAAAAAATATTTCAAAGGGTTTCCAAATGGGTACTGACATAAATGGGACAAATACAACTATGACATTTCCAGTTTTCCTAAAAATCATATTTCTGTTTTTCAGGTTGGTTCATCGATAAATAAACAAAAAGTTTAATCTGTGTCCCTTTTAATGCTAAACAAATGAGTTGAAATGAACATAGAAAGTCTTTTGGGCCCCGCAAGTTCATCGCTTTGTTCAGTGCATTTGGGTATTTCGACAAAATGGCTAGACAATGAAAGTGTAGGAATTAATTTATAATCATCTTGGCCACTGAACTGACATATTTTATAATAAAAGCGATAGCTACAACGGACGATGAATGCTAAACAATTATTATCCTAAAACACCGCCCAATGCAACACATTACCATTTACATTGGTCCTATTTTTCTCAACCCTGTCAATCTCCTCCTAAATTCTATTTCAGACACTCCAGCGGCAGTTGTCTTACTATCGACTTAATGCAAAGAGCAGTTTACATTACGAATCTCGATGTCAACTCTTTATCCCAAAGATCCTCGTGAGGCTTCAAGCAAGAAATTAGAAGCAGTTGAGTAGATTCAGCACAGTTGAATACAGATATATAATCCTAATGATCTCTCTCTCTCCTTCTCTCTATCTCTCTCTCTCTTTCTCTCCCTCTCTCTTCTCTCTCTCAGAATATGAACAAATATTAATTAAGAAACATAGTAATATATATGAACCATAATACAAAGAATTGACACAATAATAGAAAAATTGTATGATATGTGTAGAAATCACAAAGGAATGGACTATTCCTCTATCCGGAGACTTTAAAATTTCCTTTCGTAGACTGGAAAGAACGAATAGGAGATTGTGGTTGTATTTATAATATAAAAAGAGGACTAATAGTAGTGCAGAAGATAAGAGGCAATTCCCGAAAAAAATATTATATTAGGTTTATAATGCGAGTATTCAGACCATAATGTCATAGAATGAACAGGCCATTCCAAGCAAGTGAAAACAGAAGAAGCAAGAGCTAAAAAAGTGGGAAGGATATGGAAAATCACAATTTCTACATTAAAAATATAAAATGGTCAGAAAAAATGAAGAATAACAAAGGATTAGGATAACATTTCGTAAGTGATGATATACAGGTAAATACGGATGTATATATAAATATAGAGAAAATAATGGATATAAATATCACCGAAGACGAAAAGTAAACATCAGTCATGATACCAAGAGACAGAAGGATCTTGTTCAGAAAAAATCAGAAATGCAACACATTTAAATTTCCACATTGTCCTATTTTTCTCAAACCGTCAATTCTTTAAACTTTCTATTTCAGGACACTCCAGCGCAGTTGTCTATACTTATTCGACTTGAATTGCAAAGAAGCAGTTTACATACGAATCCGATTCAACCTTTATCCCCAAAAGAATCCTCGTGAGGCGTACAGGCAAGAAATTTAGAAGCAGTTTTGAGTAGATCAGCACGTGAATCCAGATATATATCCTTAATGGATCTCGCTCTCTCTCTCTCTATCTTCTCTCTCTCTCTCTCTCTCTCTCTCTTCTCTCTCTCAGAATATGAACAAATATAATTAATGAAATTAGTAATATATCGACCCAATAATACTAAAGAATTGACACAATAAAGAAAAAATTGTAAGAATGTGTAGAAATCACAAGGAATGACTATTCTCCTATCCGTGAGGACTTTAACTTTCCTTTCGTAGACTGGAAAGAACGATATAGGAGATTTGTGGTTGTATTTATACATTATAAAAAAAGAGACTAATAGAGTGCAGAAGATAAGAGGCAATTCGAAAAACTATTATCATTAGTTTATAATTGCGAGGTATTCACGCACATAATGTCATAGAATTAACCAGTCCATTCCAAAGCAAGTCGAAAAACAGAGATAAGCAAGAGATGAAAAAGTGGGAGGATATGGAAAATCCAATTTCTTACATTAAAAATATAAATTGGTCAGAATAAATGAAGAATTAACAAAGATTAGGTAACTTTTCGTAAGTGATGATTATACAGGTACAAATACGGATGTATTATATAAAAATATTAGAGAAAATAATGGGAATGGAATTAAATATATACCGAAAGACGAAAGTAACAGCAGTCATTGCATAAAAGGAGACAGAAGGATCTTGTTCCAGAAAATCAGAAAGAGGAAAAAAAGGCTTGCAAAAAGGAAAAGAATTCATGGAAAGTAATGAACTAAAAAAGTAAGGTAGAAAATGCAGAACAAAGATTATACAATCAAAAGAAACGTAAAAACGGGACTTGGAAGAAAACAAACCGTAGTAACATATTAAGGCAAAAACCCCCGAACTATTGTATCATATGCGAAAAAGATGAATAAAGAAGAATAGAAATAGGCCCTCTAAGAATAAAGGGAGATTAACGAATGAAATAAAAAAGGAAAGATGCAAGATTATGGCAGAATATATAAGAGAGAATACCAACTAGAATGATAATGAAGCTAATGATACAGAAATAAATAGGACAATAAAGAATATTTATCAGACATAGATATAATGAGCCGATATAGTGCAGGCTATCAAAATAAAAAATGGAGCAGTAGCGGATGAGGGCCTGATTGTGTCCGCTATTTTGCTAAAGAAAGTATTTCATTCTATCGCAAAGCACTGCAAGATTATAAAGGCCAAAGTGTAGATACAGCAAGATTATGATCGAGCACAAATTAGCATATATTACCCATTACTTTCAAAAGTGGATCAAGACTAGAGGCAAGTAATTATAAGCCTGTGAGGTCTAACATCACATATTATGAACGGTCAATGAAGAAAACAGATTATGAAACATTCTAATAAAAAATAATTTGTTTGATATAGGACAATATGGTTGTAACCAGAAAAAAAGTACACAACCCAAACGTTGAGTCCACCGTGAGAACATATGAAAAATATGAAAAAACGGAAAGAAACAGAAGTGGTTTACCTAGACTTTGCAAAAAGCTTTTGACAAGGTAGATCATAATCTCATGGCGAAAGAAATTAGAAAACATAATATAGGCGACAAAATAGGAAGATTGTTAAAATATTTGACACAAACAGAAAACAGATGTTATGGCAAACGATGAGAAATCGGATGAAAATAAGGTAATATCCGGTGTGAAGAAGGTTTCGCTGATGAACAAGATAAGTTAGAGAAGTTACTTGTGGATGGAAGATAGGAAAGCGCTACCAAAGAGACCTTAACAAAGTATATGAATGGGCAGAGGTAAATAGGATGGTATTTAGCTCTGATAAATTTTAATCAATAAAATATGAGTAGAGAAGGAACGTCTTTTATGCATTATAGGGGAACCTGTGTGCGGACCAATTGGCCGACAGGACAATTGCCCGACAGACAATGGTCGATAAGACAATTGAATGACAGACAGTTAGCGACAGGACAATGGGTCGACAGGACAATTGGTCGATACATTAAATTTATTAAAAAAAAAAGAAAATCAAATGAAAGGAAAAAAAATTCCAAAGCTAAAAACATAATATTCATCGTTACTATACAATACTAAACTATTTATGTTAAGATTGTTATTCTAAAACAACTTATTTTACAAATGCTTTTCTTAAACAAACTTTCACCTTGTTTTTACTAAAGTTTAGTTTTCCAAGCCCTTCAGTATCAGTCATCTGAGTTCAACAAAACGGAACGAGAATGAATAATTGCCGGACGCGTTCTTATTTTGGATGGCGATCCATCGATCGATACTTGGACAATCGCCTATTGACTGTTGTTTATAAATCATCAGTAACGCTTGGTGTATTTCATTTTTTTTTATTCTCGGCCGCATAAACATTTGTATATGGTCTTAGTAACCCTTCTACTTAGTTTTCCATTCATGTTTCTTATATCGATGTATTTGTGTAAAGAGTGTGTTAACCTATCTTTATTATACCTTCGTGTGCGACAATTGGCTGACAGACAAAAACATATACTCTATCGTTACCATACTATACTATAAACTACTTTTGTTAAGATTGTTTATTTTAAACCATTTATTATCAAAATGCTTTTGTAGACCACATTTCATCTTGTTTTTACTAAGTTTATTTTTCCAAGCATCAGTTCAGTCATGGGAGTTCATCAAAACGGAACGAGGAGGCAAAAAAAACTTATGTCGAGGGATAGTCTACATTTTGATAGAACCAGAGAATCTAAAACTTATTGGAGATGTGCGAACGTAATATCTGCAATGCCAAGATTGGCTACGAATCGACAAAGTAATTAGCAGAATCCTTCTGAACACTCCAATCCACCAAACTCTATGAAAATCGAGCTTTAAAAGTTAAAGAAAGAATAAAAGCTTATTGCGGCACGATCTGCGAAATGCCCGAGCTCTATTATGATTAGTGCAACTTCGATATCACTGTGACCATTGCTGGAACTAACCAAAATGGACTCTCTCAAAACGTACAGTGCGACGGAAGGAGAGCTATATAAGACTCCGAGAGGTGATAATTTTTTACTCTTGAAAATGAAGAGGTTTCTATTTTGGTAACTTGAAAAATCTGGGAAATCCTATCAAGAAAACTGCGTGGTTCTGCGCGGGACTTTTGACTCTGCACCTTGGGTAAGTAGCTATACACGATCCATGCGCTTAATTACTGGAAAAAAAAAAAAACGGTTGCCGCTACTTTATTGCTTGAACAAACAGTAAATTCTGATGCGGGATTATGATTAATATTTAACTTCATTAAAGAAGGAAGAAATGTAAAATGTGACTCAATTACAGTAGACCTTGAAAAAAAGGCAAGCTATTAAAACTCCAGAAAACACAATTTATCCTCACATTTCTATTTTGGTGTTTTTTTTCACTTTGGACAGTGTTTGCGGCGCAAGATACAGACTACGGGTTTTACAATCGTGGTACAAACGACCAAGAAAATTGTATTTATTGTAAAACAGCTGCGAGTTACTAGCTTTTGTACCACCTGATGATGTACATATTTTGTTTTGAACAATATTATAATTCTTTTAGAGCACAAACTGATGAAACTTTTGGAGATTTCTTGTTTATTTTGAGTGTTACAGGGTTAGGGAATCGTGCTGCATGCAGCGAGTCAGACGTAGACGACCTTTATTCGACATGTGTTACGGTCGTGTCACTACAGGAGTGCTGAACGATGATTCACTGCGACAAACAACAACTCGCTAGAAAGGTGGCATTCACGACATCAGAGAGAGTAAATGCCATCACCCCTAACTTATCAAAATTAATTCAAAAAGCTCAGGATGAACAATCAAGCACAGAAAATTCTAATAGAACCAGGCATTTATCCAAGAGCTGATGTTTCAAGGGAAAACAAAAACTACATTCGTGTGTAAGGACAAGACTGAACAAACAACTTGTACATCAACTATGGACGTCGAAGATGGTGTGCAATTTTTAAGACGCCTTGTGCACACAATTTTATCATAAAAACCAGTTTTTTAAAATATTGACATGAATTTTATGCTTTTATCTTCTTATGTAAGTTTTTATTTTTTAATAAAGCGTGTATGTTTTAACCATTTTTTAGATCCTTTTTGAGATGTCCTGTTCGGCCAATGGTCTATCGGCTAACTGTCGTCGGCCGAATGTCTTAACGACCAATTGTCCTGATCGGCCAATTGTCTGTCGGCTAAATGTCTTCGGTCAATTGTCGTGTCGGCCAATTGTCCCGACTACCAGGGGACCAATAAGAGACACTCACAAATAAGGTGGGATAGCAGTTAAAGAGTTGGTGTGATGTTGAAAGGAACCTGTTGGGCAAATGATCAAATAGCAATTCTATTGGCAAAATGTAAAGCGAAAATGGGAATGTTGTTACGGCTCACTTCAAACAAGAAAAGCCAGAACACATGATTATGCTTTATAAAAACACATGTTCGTAGTCCAATTGGAATAGCAATATGGATATGGTACCCACACTATTCAAAAGGATATTGCACAAAAGAGCGTTGTACAAAGATCCTTTACAAGCTAGAATAGAGAAGTTAAGGACTTGACTACTGGGAAAGACTACACTTTTTTTAAAAATTATATAGTCTAGGAAAGGAGAAGAA
>NC_061098.1:45762709-45767709 GCF_015104395.2 Macrobrachium nipponense | reverse complement strand
ATCATACATTGCGATTGTGGTAATGTTTGCACCATTTTAAAATTAGCCGACATTAAAGTTTTATATATGGAAATGTGCGCAATTTCATGCACAATACAACTAAAAACAACCATGGTTGTAGCTTTTATCAGTTTTGAAATATTTTCATATAAAAAAATGATAAGTGACAAATTTTCAACCTTCGTCAATTTTGACTAATTCCCCCCCCCCCCCCCCCGAAATGGTCCGAAAAAACGCAATTGTAGCTAAAACTCTGTATATTTTAGTAATTTCAATCATACCTTTATTTTGTAACAAAAATTGGAAGTCTCTAGCACAATATTTTGATTATGGTGTGAAATTATGAAAAAAAATAACATTTTCCTTACGTCCGATTGGCTTAACTCTTCCGAAAAAATCATACGTGCGATTCGTGGTAATGTTTGCACCATTTTCAAAATTAGCAGTTACATAAAGTTTTATATATCGAAATGTGCGCAATCTTCATGTAGAATACAACTGAAAAATTGAAGGTGTAGTAGCTTTTTCTCATTTTTGAAATATTTGCATATAAATCACGAATAAATAGAAAAAAACACGTTCCGGTCAACTTTGACTCTACGAAATGGTCGAAAAACGCAATTGTAAGTCTTAAAAACTCTTATATTTTAGTGAATATTCAATCATTACCTTCATTTTGCAACAAATTGGAAGTCCTCTAGCACAATATCTCGATTTATGGGAATTTATGGAAAACACTTTTCCTTCCCTCCGCGCGCGGATTCTCCTCCAAAAATCTCGAATTGAGTACATCGAATGATCGGAAAATTTGCTCCGTTTAATATTAGCATTTCATAGAGTTTTATATATGAAAATGTGCGCAATTTTCATGTAAAATAAAAGGAAAATATTCTGAAGTTGTAGCTTTTTCATTTCGAAATATTTGCACTATAAATCACGGATAAAAGAAAAAAAACCAAGTTCGGTCAACTTTGACTCTACCGAAGGTCGAAAAACGCAATTGTAAGCTAAACGCTCTACAGTATCGTAATATCAATATTTGTATTCATTTTGAAACAAATTGGCAAGTCTCTAGAACAATATTTAGTTTTACGGGTGAATTTGAAAAAAAACATTTTATGTACGTGCGTACGACTCGTACACTCAGTTTTTATGATAATATTTTTCCGGTGTTGATTTATGGTTTTAAAAATGTATTCATATCAAAATGATTGAAATGTAGTGTACAATACAACGAAACACCATCAACTCTTTAGCTTTTACGTTTTTTGCACAGCGTGATTTAAACAATTATGTAGGGAATTTTTTTTTCGCTACCATATATCGCTTATTACATATGATAATGATAGTATATTCATTTCTGATGATTGCATATAAAACTTCAGGCAATGACAAAAAAAAAAAGGAGCCAAAAATGAACTCTAATATCAAAACTAAGCGCGCTGTGATTTTTTGAAAAATTATGTTCCCACTTCCGCGCTCGGCGGTTTTAAGGGTTAATTACCATGAAAATTATTTTTTTAAGCTCTGTCATTTTTGTGTTAATGCAATTTTAGATTATAAATAAAAAAAAAAAAATTATTTGTGGGAATGTAAAAAAAATTCAGATTTTTGTTTTTTTTGTTTTTTTGCTGATTTTTGTGTTGTTTCAGATCTGTAAAAACTTTCGGTTTTAATGATTTTTAGATTACAGAGAATAATAGATTAATTTGTATTAATGACACGTTTAAGATCTTATTTTGCACAACTTTTATAGGCAGCTAATTTTAGTTATGAGTAAATTAGCCCATTCGAAGAATTAATTAGACATTTTTCGTTACTCGGGAACTAATTCCTACAAGCTATTTGTTATTTATTGTTATTGTTGCGTTTTGTTGTTGCTGTTGTTCTTGTTTGGGTTGTGTAGGAAAGCTATGGAAAAGCCTAAAAAAGGTCTGAACAAAAGGTGTTTCACTTTAAGTTAAAGATACAAGAATTTTTAAGGTTGACATATTTATGCTTATTTATTACAATGACAATGTAAAAAAATAAATAATTGTGTATGCTAAGCCGTATAAAAATATTTTTTCTGAGTACATATAGCATATTATTTTAACTACTGGTGAAACAAACGTTATTTATTAGAAGATTTAAGCACACCTTTTCCCGATTAAGCTGGGGTGGTCGGATCACGCCTATTTAAATGTTTGGGACTGCTTATGTTAGTTCGGGGAACAATTTGTTTGTTGATGTATTTTGAAGAAAAATACATTTGTATTAATGCCACTTTTTAAACGTTTATTCTGTGCAATTTTTTATAGAAGACTTGCAGTTCTATGTAAACTTTTTGTTTTTAAGTATTCTAAAGGAATTTTAAAACAGGAATTTTGTGTAATAAGGCCAGTGAATTATACTGCACAAATGAAGGGATGATATCGAAGAATTATTTCATTAAAAAAACAATTTTATGAAAATAAGAACAGATTAATATAGTTCTCATTTAGAAAGCAAAGGGGAATATTAATTCATAGACCAAACTGCCTCTCTCTCAGGTAAAGGATGAATGAGAAAAGTTACAGAAAAAAGCGGTATCATAGAGAGAGAGAGAGAGAGAAGGAGAGAGAGGAGATAGCAAACAAAAGGAAAGAGAAGGAAGTGTGGCATGAACAAACCATAGGAAGTGAGAGAGATAGCAATACCAGTAGTATAACACTAAACACTAAAATGCCCATTGCTCCTTCACAGACATCGGAATTACATGTGACGCCCCAAAATCATGAAACTGGAATCCAACACAGTTTTAGACTCCTGAATTCCTGTCTTTTAATTCAGTTTTAAATTCAAACTTATTCATACAAAAGACATACGAATGTCATATAATGGTAAAATTAATTTGTCCACTGTGTATTAATACAAATAATAAAAATTATTTCAGTTTCATTTGAATATATTCTAGGTAAAACACATGAAACGAACTATAAGAATATAAGTATTGGATAAAAATAAACTCCTCACTTGGGTCTTACGACATATAATTTGAAATTTCATTCAGCTGAATAAAACTTAAAAAGTACGAAGTAAGTCTATCCTTTTATCATTTTATTCAGCCCAGTTGACTCCCCGGCCCTAGCCCCCTTCTTCTCTAGTTTTCCTCTGGTCATTAAAATAAAAAAAAGATAAAAATTCTGGTTGAACTATAGGAAAAAAAAAACGTGAGCTACTCAAATTCAGAGGATATCAAATAACTCTTTGATATGCAACTGAAAAGCATTTCAACGCAAAAAACCAACTGACCACTGAAAGAAATAGAAGACAGGGGCATCTCTCGAAAATTTTGAATTCTAACCATCCATTTATACAAAATGAAGCTTTTGCAATGATCAATTGTATATTCGCAAAGAGCGAGCATACTTTATGACGTGAATTTTTATGTGGAAAGCGCGTCGTGTTGCATTTTTTTCATTAAGTAGGAATGATTTTTGCTTTTGCTAAAAATTTAATTGGGAGCCCATGCGTTTGAAACAGAACCGTATATCATGACCTTGAATTATTGGGTGGTGTGTGCATGTATATATATATATATATATATATATATATATATATATATATATATATATATATATATATATATATATATCTACATATATATTACTATATATATATATATATATATATATATATATATATATATATATATATATATATATCTTGCAGTTCCACAATGGTCCCGTGGGTGAAGTATATAAGAGATCCTCACGTGGAAATGAAAGAAGGAGGTACCAAGACTTTCAACTTTTATTCCAAATAAAAGTTGAAAGTCTTGTACTCCTTCTTTCATTTCCACGTGAGGATCTCATTATATATATATATATATATATATATATATATATATATATATATATATATATATGCACACACAGTTTCACGTCCTTGATCTCTCCAGGTCTCATTTATGATGTTGACATGAGGGTCCCTTTCCTCGCAATATTTCAAGTGCCCGTCTCTTTACGATCTCTCATAAATATGTTATCTTCCGAATGCAAAGATCTCTCTCTCTCTCTCTCTCTCTCTCTCTCTCTCTCTCTCTCTCTCTCTCTCTTAAAATGCACATTCATTGAGAAAGATAAAATACAAAATAACGATTCGGGGAATTAGACTCGTCTTTCGCTCTCCACTAAAAACTCGGTGTTACACTTACATCAGGTGTTAACTCACTTTTCTGATCTTTTTATATATCAAGCGTATTTGATTTTTAGCTTTATTTCATTTTTGTTATCTGTTTATTTATGCAATTTGTTTACTCTAAAGGATTCAACTATAATTATAAAATTTATGTTGTTTTAATATATATAAATGTTGTGTGTATGTATAGTATTAATGTGCCTCATTTCAGTTATTTTCATGTACGATTACGCAGCTTAGAAAGATTTTGAAACATAAACTTTTTTTAATTATTGCTAAGGAATCATTGTTATCAAAGTACACAACTGTCAATCAACCGACGTTCACAAAAGCTGAGTGTTTACTAAGCTCTTACAGAGATGTAATTTATATTAGCTTAGTGGATATTTGTCCCTGTACATTAATGTATAATGAAATATTGCCTAGTAACTTAGCTCTAAACGAAAATCTCCATAAAGTGTATAAGTACTACCTGCTTCTATGAGGCCCCAATCTCTCTCTCTCTCTCTCTCTCTCTCTCTCTCTCTCTCGCTACTGCAGTTAAATGTAGATCGAGTGTGCAGTCCTATTCCGAAGATATAATAATAATAATAATAATAATAAAATAATAGAGATTCAAGTCTAAGTTATGTATATGTAGTGCACATATTTAAGTTTAAACTCTAAGGATTGCTTTCGGGAATCTGTTCGGTTTCCCTTTTCAATCTGACATGTTGATGCAACACTCCATAAAAGTAAACATAACAGGAGATAAAGTAAGCGATTTGTTTATGAACTGGGGAACCGGTTGTCAAGCGTAGAAGATCAGGCAATGCCGTCGTTTACTGATGAAAGCCCCA
>NC_061098.1:45742709-45752709 GCF_015104395.2 Macrobrachium nipponense | reverse complement strand
CACCTTCCTTTCAATATTAAAACATTTTTATTGCCCTTTCCTTCAAAAGCTGACCTTGGCTTCATTCATCAAGAATCTTTTTCTTTTTCATCTCTTCTCGCATTTTTGCTTTCGTTTCTTTCTTTGGAAACTTTATTTGTCATTGTTTTATTCAGCTCTTATCTCTTTTTTGGTTATTTTCCACCGTTTTCTTATGACTCGTAAGAGAGAAAATTCCGATATTTGAACTTTAAGGAGAGAAAGGGTGTTAAATTTTTTTAACCCATATTGGGATATGAATTACAGATAAATAAATAGATACATAAATAAAAAAGTAAACAAATGAATAAATAAGCATATATATATATATATATATATATATATATATATATATATATATATATATATATATATATATATATTTTTTATATATATATATATATGTATATATATATATATATATATATATATATATATATATATATATATATATATATATATATATATATATATATATATATATATATATATGATATATGTATATATATATATATATATATATATATATATATATATATATATATATATATATATATATATATATATATATATATATATATATATATATATATATAGTATATATATATATATATATATATATATATATATATATATATATATATCATATATATATATATATATGTATATATATATATATATATATATATATATATATATATATATATATATATATATATATATATATATATATATATATGTATATATATGTATATATATATATATATATATATATATATATATATATATATATATATATATACATATATATATATAATATATATATGAATGAATAAATAAATAAATAAATCAATCAAATAGATAAATACATAAGAATTACATATCTTTCATTTAATCAAACTGGACTGATATAAAAACAATCTCAAGGACGTATTCCCGCGATCATGCACCAACAAAGTTAAATACATAGATTAAAACTTCAATAAATAAATAAATAAATAAATAAATAAATAGAATAAAATGAAAAATTAAAAAGTACAGAAATAAATGAATAAAATACTTGGACATATGAAAAAAAATGAGAAAGATTTTCTGCTGTCAAACTGAAATCCAATTTAAAAATAACTTAATTAAAGGTCCTTTTTCGCCAACCTGCATTCACCAGCAAACCTTACGAGATCATTTCCTGAGCGATACCGAGAGGGAATTCGCGAAAGCGAGAACTCGGAAGAACCACGCCAAATAAATTCGTCATCAGACGAAGCAAATCAGAAACAGAGTCGATCCTTGCTCACCCATAAGCGAGTGAGAATTATGTAATCGGAGGGAATTCCGAGAAATAAGGAAAGGAGAATGTAAACGAAGCAGAAGAAGAGAATAACGACGCAGAAGACACAAGAAGATAAGGGAGATTGAGCCCCCCTCCTACCTCTCTCCTCTCCTCTCTCTTCTCTCTCTCTCTCTCTCTCTCTCAAAAAGACTTTTTGGAAAAGGGGAGAAAGGGGAGAAATGTATAGATTGAAAGTCGTGGGTTGAATTGGTATGTTGAAATATCGCGGGGATGTATTGGTGAATTGGTGAGAGAGAGAGAGAGAGATTAGAGAGAGAGAGAGAGAGAGAGAGAGAGAGAGAGAGAGAGGCCTCGTAACATCCACATGATCCTTACAATCTAAAAGAGATATTTACCTTTCCAACAGCAATGAGACATTAAAAGAAATACATGAGAATACCTGTTTTGATTGATTAAATCCTTCAGTAACCATTCTCTATCTTTCTTTTGCTTACTTTCGGATTTTTGGTCACTCTTGTGTTAATCATCACTTCTTCTTCAGTTCTCTTAATACAACTTCAGGTACGATTCTTGTGGATTTCTGTCTTGATAGTTCTGTTTTTGTGATAAGTACATAATAACATCAGCTGGTTTCCTCCGGGTACTCAAAGAGGTGGAAATGTCAGGCCTACGAGGAGTATAAATAAACGAAGGAAGTATAGAATAAAATACATGTTAAAGCATATAGATATGAACTAACTTTATATATATATATATATATATATATATATATATATATATATATATATATATATATATATATATATATATTGTTACGACCTCGTTTTACGGCCGTAATTTCAAGGGTTCTTGTCTTTACTCAGAATTTGCGGTCAGTAAAAATGCAACACAGCAACTTAGGAACAAAAGAACAAACACCTCAACAAAAGTTACAATATTTATTTCCACAAGAAAAAAAAGGTAATGGTTGGCAAAAATAATAATCAAAATGAATGTATAAAAAAACAAGGGAAAACCAACCTTAAGATCTTTAAAAGATCACCTAAAACTAAATTAAACCCTAAACCAAAAAATAGGAAATAATAAATATGAAACTTCAGGCAGGTACCTTTCAAACAATTGCTGGCCAGATATATCTAACCTAAGAAACTGATTTAGTTAGAAGGAAGCAAGAGAAAATAAGAGAGGAAACTTATAATTATTTCCCCCCCCCCCCCCCCCTACCTAACACATACAAACTAACTTAGATGCTAAACTTAAGTTAATAAACAATACATTACAAAAATAACCTTACAAATTGATTGAAAGGAATAATCACGAAAGGCTTAGTGAATCATCTTCTCAGGTCATACAAGATCCAGAAGACCGTACTGAAACAAGGGCGTGCAAATCTACAGGTAACCAGCGATCCACGATCGTCTTAATAGTTATAAAAACATCATCATCCTGTAGAAAGCCGCCCTACTTGTCTCCACGAGTTCCAAGAACTTACTGACGCTGATGCAGAGGTCAACCGGGTCAAGCTGCAATGCCTACAGGCAACCCAAAAAATACCACGGGAACACTGAGGGTGGTAGCCTCCGAGAATCCGGGACGTCAACGGATCTCGCACGCTACACACTGCACCGTTCACAGTAGATACGGGCCAACTCGTTCGGAATCCTTCCGACGAACGAGGGAAGGGGCGTGGCTGACGTATGTCGCGGGTGACAAACACCAGCGACCACACACAAGGCAGCGAAGGATTAAAGATGCCGTGATCCAAATCTCCGTACAAAAAACTGCAGAAGTGACCATAAATAAAGGGGCAAAGCGTCAGGCTGTGAGGAGGAACTCGAACTAACCCTGCCACGTATCACCACCCTTACGATCAAGCCTTTCACTCGAGTCAACACAGCTCATAGGAGAGAAAAAAATAACGATCGTTAATAAGGCACTTCAGTAGTTCACTAATACCGGGGGAGAAGGTGGAAAACAAAGCAAAACTGCGAAGTCATATGACTCCCTTACAGAGTTCATCGAACTAATAAACGATACTAACTTGTTAAAAAAAACTTAACCTAAAATAAGATCAAAAGGTTGGACAACTATTAACAAATTATAATTAACAAATTATGAATTTACTTTAATCTAATATATATATATATATATATATATATATATATATATATATATATATATATATATATATATATATATATATATATATATATATATATATATATATATATATATATATATATATATATATATATATATATATATATATATATATATATACATATTTTACAATAGTCTGTAGATAGTTTATTATTATCTTGTAAGATTATCTCATTCCTTCAGTTGAGATGTAATTTGAAAAAGAGATAATTCATTTTTGTTCTGGAATAAAATTACATTATTATTATTATTATTAATATTATTTTTTTTTTCTCTCTCTTTTTGCTCTATCACAGTCCTCCAATTCAACTGGGTGGTATTTATAGTGTGGGGTTCCGGGTTGCATTCTGCCTCCTTAGGAAGTCCATCACTTTTCTTACTATGTGTGCCGTTTCTAGGATCACACTCTTATGCATGAGTCCTGGAGCTACTTCAGCCTCTAGTTTTTTCTAGATTCCTTTTCAGGGATCTTGGGATCGTGCCTAGTGCTCCTATGATTATGGGTACGATTTCCACTGGCATATCCCATATCCTTCTTATTTCTATTTTCAGATCTTGATATTTATACAATTTTTCCCTCTGTTTCTCTTCAACTCTGGTGTCCCATGGTATTGCGACATCAATGAGTGATACTTTCTTCTTGACTTTGTTGATCAACGTCACGTCTGGTCTGTTTGCACGTATCACCCTATCTGTTTCTGATACCATAGTCCCATAGGATCTTTGCGTGATCGTTTTCTATCACTACCCTCAGGTTGGTGCTCGTACCACTTATTACTGCAAGGTAGCTGAGTTTCTTGCACAGGTTCCAGTGGAGGCTTTTTTTTTTGCCACTGAATCATGCCTCTTTTTGTACTGGTTCTGTGCAAGTGCCGGGCATTCGCTTGCTATGTGGTTTATGGTTTCATTTTTCGTATTGCACTTCCTACATATGGGAGAGATGTTATTTCCGTCTATCGTTCTTTGAACATATCTGGTTCTTAGGGCCCTGATCTGTTTTTTTGTATGCCGCTGTTATCATTCCTTCAGTTTCCTTCTTTAGCTCTCCCCTCTGTAGCCATTGCCATGTGTCATCGCTGGCTAGTTCTTTATTATTATTATTATTATTATTATTATTATTATTATTATTTTATTAAAAATGATGGCAGAATTCACAGAATTGATTTTGTACAATATTCTTTCAATTCTCCTTATGATTTGCCTTTCTGGCACGCTGGTATTATAAAGCAGCTGTCCAATGTACATCGTGATGTAGGTCGTCAACCGAAATTTTGAGCGGGCTGGTGTTATCAAAAGCAAACTGGTTATCAGGGACAGGCTGGGGTCGTCAACAGGTATACAGGTGCGTTTCGTAGGTCGGGAACAGGCCGTAGTCGTCAGGGGTCTATCCGGTATTTCTTGTTATTTCTTCTTTTCTGGTTTTTAAAATAAAAGGCGTCTACATGTTTCGGCCACCTCGTTTGGCCATCTTCGGGACGGGATCGCTGAGTGCAATGGTCTGTGTCAGATGTATTCACGCTATTTATTGCATTCGGTTGGCTTGAAGAAACGGGCACCTCACTTTTCACTGGGCAATACCTGTGACGTCACGAGTGATGTCATCAGGGGGGCCCGTTGCTGGTTGGCTGTCCTCTTCGTGGACGGAGCCTCATCCTTATTGGTGATGGTGGAGGTCCCCTCGAAGGGCGTGCTACCAGGTCGCCTCCAGGGCGAGAGCTTGAGCCCTGCGATCACCCTCCAGGGTTACTAGGGAGTCCTCAGGATGA
The DNA here is from genome assembly GCF_015104395.2 of Macrobrachium nipponense. Classification (NCBI taxonomy): domain Eukaryota; kingdom Metazoa; phylum Arthropoda; class Malacostraca; order Decapoda; family Palaemonidae; genus Macrobrachium; species Macrobrachium nipponense. The sequence goes on along the minus strand of NC_061098.1, from coordinate 45,747,474 downwards.
GAGCTAACGCTTCTATCATCCTCAGGATTCCCTCTGGTGCGATGGTCGTTGTGGGGCGGTGTCTGCTGCTCTCCTTGATGGCGGTGGGGAGGAGGGAAGGCGGTCTCCTGTGTGATGTTTCAAACTGGGCTTCTCCCTTCCCGATGTGCAGCGCTTCTAAGATTCGCAAACGACGTAGATCGGGTGTGCTTGTCGATAACCTCGAAGTAACCGACGATGTCGCTGCGTCGGATTCTTTTATTATGGGCAGTCCTTGCATGATTAAATACTGCTCCTTCCTGCGAGTGACAGGAGATTACAACCTCGGGTACATCTACGGTAATGTGAAAACTCACCTTGATCCGTGAACTCCCAGCATCCCCCAAGGCGCGTGATTCAAAAGTTTTAGGCTGGTAGGCCTATAAGTATTTTTCCGCGAATTTAAAAAAAAAACTTTTGTAAGTCGACGTAAAATACGTCCAGTCGGCGCACGGGAGACAAAAAATGTCGACGTAAAATACGTCCAGTCGGCATAAGAGGGCTAGGCAAAACTCGACTTCCTTATTCTGTCTGTATTTGCTCAGTCTTTCACAGAACTTGCAAAACAAACCTCCTTTCCATCAACCCGTCCTCTCCCCGTCTGCCCAGCTAGGCAAACTCTGACTTAAAACCTTTTGATCCTTTTTCTCCCTTGGCTTAAATTTTTCACTGAGTATTTTTTACATTCTAAAATTTTCTTTGTTTGTCATCCTCACTTGTGCAGTCTTCACTGGCCATAGTGCTCAACCGTTTTTGTCATTCTTTGTTCATCTTTATTGTCTTCGTTACTTTATTTCTAGTAGGGGAATGTGCCAAGGTTCGTTCTTTTATTGTTAAGTATAATAAGTCTCCATGACTATCAGTCTTCTTGTAGGTTTATAGAGGATGTTTCATACTCTAGTCTTTCCCAATATTGTCGTTCCTTATATTTTCTCATTACTTTATTCTGTCATTCTAACCCCGGCCCCCCCTCTCTCTCCATATGAATGATATATACATACTCACAAACATATACATGTATGTATGTATGTATGTGTAGTATATATATATATATATATATATATATATATATATATATATATATATATATATATATATATATATATATATATATATATATATATATATATATATGTGTGTGTGTGTGTGTGTGTGTGTGTGTGTGCGTGCGCGCACACGTGTATGTGTGAATCCTCTCTATCAGAGTGAAAGAGGGAGATAAACAATATCTTGATCAACTGAGACACAAAACAAATAAGTCTTTGGAATCAGTTGGTGTCTGTTTGTAAGCGCTGATAACAAGGAGAATAAATGTCTGTAATTGTTTGATATTTTAGTAAGTTTGCAAATTTTCCCTTATGATACAATGAAGTGTGTCCTCATTTCTCATGAAATATCATGAAATAAGTACGAAATAACTTATATTTGTTAATTGTCCTATATCTTCCTTGTACACAATCGTGGAGAATATGTTAATTGCTAGCATCTTACCAGAAAACCTCTACAAAAACAGAAATCCAACATTTTGTTTGACTTTCGTCCTGAAGTGTTGCTGTGAATCAAAGGAAACACATAAGACTAAAGTTGACCACAAAAGGTCGCCCCCACCTTCCCACCACCTTGTAAAAGAGATATGAGTACACTTCTGCCTGGCTTTGTCAAACATAGACGTAAATATTTGTGCAGTGCCAAAGTGAGGTTCGATTGTGTTCTTTCAAATGTTCGCAAAATCATTTTCCAAGAGAACTGGAAATATTTTGAAACTGGAAACTGGACGAGGAATTCAAGATGTGACGCCAGCCTCCGTTCTCAGACTCAAATATATTTCATTTGTCACGAAAATGTTTCATTCTGGCTTTCTCTGAGTTATTCACTAGACGTTTGTGGCATGAAAATAGACATTTATGTTTAAAGGAAACTATGAGTCACGATTTATTCTGGTAAAGCGTCTTAGAAGGTGCTATCATTTTGACTAGGAAAATATATTATATTTCTACAATGTTAAACATGATGAGTAAACCATTACCTCTTCCGTTTAACTCAGTTTTTGAGACTTTGGGGATGAATTACCAGTAAGACTATAAAAGGAGAGAGTGGGACATAGAGTTTAATACAACAATCCATCATTCTTAATAACTCTTACCATGGTCTGAAGTTAATGTAAGTCGGTTCTTTGTGCCTAAATTGGTGTGTGTATGAGAGAGAGAGAGAGAGAGAGAGAGAGAGAGAAGAGAGGAGACAGAGAGAGAGACCTAGCAAGGGATCCCACGATGAAATCGTCCCCCCTACTCACCTACTCCCCAAACAACCATAAAAGGGATTGTCGATATGGTGGCCCCGCCCAAAAATGCAGAATTAGGGCTTAGCTTTACTCTGTGCGTGACCTATGCATAGGACAATTCTACGCCCAGTGAACAGGGTGATTTTAAGCTGACAAAAGGCCTTATCAAATTGCAGTGACCTCTCTCTCTCTCTCTCTCTCTCTCTCTCTCTCTCTCTCTCTCTCTCTCTCCAGTCCGCAGAGATTACCTGATTCTCCTGATAAATCCGATGTGGGGGATTTTTTTTTTTTTTGCTCGCAAGCGTTATTGATGTTTGCTGATCTTGAACAGGTGAGCGTCATGCAATACATCATATTACAGGGGTTTTCAACCTGGGATACGATTACCCCAGGGATACGCCAAGGGTCTGTTAGGGGATAAGCGCTCGAATGAATGTGGAAGCCGACTTTTGATGTGCTTTAGCAAAAACTGCCCCTCGGCTGACTAGGCTTGTCGATGACAAAATCGTTTCAGCTCTTTGCAGGTGATGTACTACTGTAGTTTGTTTTTTGCAGCTCAGTACCATAACCTTGAAAATTTACTGCTTGGCCACCGGTAAAATAATAATGGAAATTTTTTTAACTATATAGAATTCTGTGCTTACAATGTTATTGCTTATGTCAAGAAAGTTATGTACTTACTCCTTTCAGTACAGTGCTTGCAAAGATACACAGTGGAATGTGTCTTTTTTGAGTTTGTTTGGTTTTCCATTTTATACAAAGTGGCGAGGCTACACCACTGACACTAAAAATACCCGAAAGGATACATGGAGAGAAAAAGGTTGAAACCTCTGACTATAATATTATACTCTTTTTTAATTTTCAACAGAAATTTGTTCAGATTAATTTGGGTAGCTCTATTATGCAAGAGAACTTTCAAAAGACAATTAAACAATGCCAAGTGATTGACATAGGGCAGGTAGCTAGAGCATTTTAATTGTCTGCCTGTATCCTGAAAGGAATATGTACAAATTAGATAAAATTTATGAATAGACAGAGATGAGTCAAAAATTTGTGAAATATTGAGACTTCATAACCACAACCATCACTAAGATAGGAAGTACAAAAGTCAAAATTCAATATTTGTGTCTCTCTGTTAAATGAATCACCAACATTGGCTGATTAAACGGAAGTGAGTGTACACTAAGTCCTTGTAATTAATAAGATAATTATTTTTCCCCCCTAAGGATCTAATCCACACTGCCCTGTTTTCTAAAGACTCTAAGAGTCTTGATGATCCCTGATGTGGTCAGCAGAACACTTCTTTGGAGCAAGAAAGCCAGGTAGGAGGTTTTTGTGTCCTTTCCTCTTCAGGTTCCTTTTGAGGTATTCCAGGATTATTCCTGGTGCTTTCTGAATAGCATTATAGTAGGCAAATTTAAGGAATGTTTCAGGAATGTGTAAGAAAATGAATATATCTAAAAATGACAGATTTTGCTCTTAAACAGCAACATCGAAAATCCACAGAAATATTGCTCCTAAACAGGAGCATATTGAATAATTACAGGAGAGCTGCTTTTAAACAAGAAAACATACTGAAATATGACAGAATTACTGCTCTTACATGAACATATAAAAAAAAATTACAGAAATTTGGATCCTACACAGAAACATTATGCTAAAGATGTTAGAATACTCTTCTTATTTTTTGCAAGCAGTCACAAGACCCTTAACACAGAGCTTCAAATCCTTCCCTTATATCTACATTGCTTTCGTAATATGTATTCTACAGCCCACGCCACAACCAGCCATAACCCGTATCCTGTCTGCGGAATTGTTAAGATCTAAAAATGTAAATCTTAATTGACTAGTGCCTTTTAGCGTCATGGAAAAGCCGCTGGAAAAAGACAAAGAAATGACGGTTGGTAGAGGCTATTTAGTAGCTCTACATTTTACCCTACCCGTAAAGTATGCGCTCTTTGGGGATGTTTGGGTTTTTAGTACTGATAAGGCGATGTGAGCAGCATCTGGTTGGCTATTACGTAAAAAAGTATGACTTTAAACCTCATAGGACTGCGGTATATTCGTAAATCGAGAGAGTATTGACCAGCAGCTTTGGTGAAAGAGTTGTTAGGAGATCCCTTTTAAAATCTACTAATTCAGGGGTTAAGTCGAATGGATAACAGGGTATTAATCAGTAACGTAAGCATTTGCATTGCATATTATATTATCAGTTAGTTATTCTCCAGAATGTTTTAAATATAAAGAAAAAAGTTTTTATCGCATCGTTGAACAGAGCAACAGCCTCCAGAAGATGCCGTACAAATGGGACCCGAGAGGTTCAAACGAAGATGTAATGCATTATTACCCTAATAATATTCTCCTTCATTTTAATAGATTTTTACACATTCATCTATTTATAAATTCATTTTTTCTTTTCTTTCTTAATAAGTGGTATCTCTTCTTTCTCTATTTCCCTTTACTTCC
>NC_061098.1:45720209-45732709 GCF_015104395.2 Macrobrachium nipponense | reverse complement strand
AGAGAGAGAGAGAGAGAGAGAGAGAGAGAGAGAGAGAGAGAGAGAGAGAGAGAGAGAGAGATTTCCTGGAACTACTATCCTATAGATAAATCTATCTTTTTTGTTCAATCCTAAACCTTACTATAAAGAGATGAGAGAGAGAGAGAGAGAGAGAGAGAGAGAGAGAGTTCCTCTGAGTACCCAACTTCAAGCTAAATATATTTTTGTTAAGTCCTAGTCTAGTGTTACTACTACTACTACTACTACGAGAGAGAGAGAGAGAGAGAGAGAGAGAGAGAGAGAATTTTCATCCCCTGCATTTTGGCTCGTCAGCTGAAACCTGTCAACCTTTGACCAAGGCGACTTGCGTCCGAGAGAAAGAGGCAGAAATCCAGACCCAGTCTGCGGTCCTCTCACTTTCCAGCTGTTGATCTGAATTTAAATCTCGCAGGAAAATTATTGTTCCTCTTATTAAAATTCCTTTTTGAGGATTTTCTGGAATTTCTTTCGATTTCAGCGTCGTTATGGATATACAATTTTGGAAGAGATATATACGTATGTTAATATATGTATGTATGTATACCTTCTAAATGATGGTAATTATGTAATGATTACATAATAAAAATATGGAATGTTAGTCCACCATTATATATAAAAGACTAAAACTAAAGAGGTCAACCAGATTGCTTGCAGGAATGTGATCAGACTAGAGACGCTAAAGATGACGTATACCATAAAGTATGTAGGCTAAGTTGACGTGCCGTCACCTGTAGTCATTCAATTGTTATAAACTTTAGTCCAAGCTTCCTGCTTGAGACAAACACCGTGACCTATAGCTCAAGCGGCCTACGTGATCTGTAGTGTGTCTCATTTTGATTGTATGTTCGTATGTAACTATGTCATCTGATTGTATGGTTCATATGTTCGAGCTACTGTCTGTTCCTTTATGACTGGTAACGGAGATGGTAGTACAGCAGAATAGTTAGCTATCGTCATTAGAAGACCTGTACCTCTTTACCTAAGCTTTATCATGTAGAGAGAATAGAATTAGCCATCATCATTGGCAGAAGCGATCAAGCTATCGTCATTAGAAGACTTGTACAATCATACCTGATCTTCACCATGTAAATTCAGAAAATATAAGTATTTTTGTACTTCGTGGTTTCTACTAGATCCTCACATCATTGCCGAATCATCATGAGTTTAACACATCGTCGTCATAACCAAAGAAGATAATACCGACTTCGTAAGTGATCTACATACCCCAAGACATGGAAGTGCAATACCAACCGACTTAGCGTAAGATTATCGCAAGTCTAACATTACCTCATAGGGCGCCTTATTATATAAGGCAACAGCCCTAAAGTGGTGGCAGCGACTGTACGTGCCTAAAAGTGGTGGGCAGCGTCACAGAAGAACTCTACAACTTCTCTGAAGAAAAACCAGAATAATGAACATGTATCGCATCAGAAGTCAACGACGACGAAAACAAGAGATTCTTCAAGCAACTTATTATCATCGTTACTGAGCAACTTCAGAAAACAAAAACAAGAACTCTTCAACGACGACGAAAGCAAGAGATTCTTCAAGCAACTTAATATCATCGTTTAGTGATAACTTCAAGAAAAACAAAACCGACGTGTCCTTTTCCTACGGCAAACGCAAGCTTCGTCTCTCATTAGAATTATTCAAGAACACCGGACTTCCCACAAATGCAAGCTAAGTACATTTTTTTTATTCATTTGAGTAACTTTGAGTGTTTCCTTTGCAGGTCGAATTTCGTTATTCCTGTGGCTGAAGTTACGAGACATTCTTAATCTTACTTTTTTACAGAAATTATCTACATCATTGAGATTTCGCTACTGCGAGTTTTTTATCTTTGAGTGTCTGTTTCCAGAAGTTCTCCTGAAATATCATAATCATATACTATGTTAATTTTATCATTTTGGGTGATTATTAATCCCTTACTTAACAAATCATATTAAACATGAATATGCGTTTACGCAGTGGACGTCTGTATTTATACAGATGCATTGGATAGGGGTCGTTTAGGCACCGTAGTGTTATTAAAACACACAAAAACAAGTGGTGGAACACCCGTACAAATCTAGATAAATTAGAGGTAACACTATTTCGGGTCATGACAATAAATGCTCCTTTGCAAAGTCTCGATCGCAGTTTAGCCTTGAGTTTTTTGAGTTATATAAAAAATATCGAACCTCAATGACTCAACTTAACTTTAAAAATACGGCTGGATTGCAAGGAATAACATGTCTGTAAAAACTTTCATTAGGCTAAATGCGCTGACCAGGATCCCTCACTATTTCAAATTTTAACAAAGAATGAAGTAAACAACAGCAAGTACAAAACAGTTAATATTGAATGCAGTAGAGATAACTTGTCTTAATAGTAATCGCTCAACTCCTAATAGTTTCATCATTCATACATTCGTTGCTTTATACGTAACCAGCAAAACATAATGCTAAAACCACACAATACGTTGCCGATGGTAATAAAGTGAAGGATCCTATTATTACAAAAAGAAATAGGTAAACAGTAGCCCTTTCAGAAACAAACAAATCGTGCTTAAAGCATACTTGGTTTACTATTGTCATCCAGTCAGACAGTTAGGGCGGTCAGTTAAATCTGCCGAGTTTTCAAAGCAAAGCACATTCCATATAAGCGACTTTAGCGGAAAGGGAGAGCGTTGTTGGAAAAATTAAAAAGGAATTTCCCTATGCATCACACGACCGTATCAAGTAATCAGAGCAGGTTCTTGTTTTTTTTTAATACATAAGTTATTATAAGTAGTGGTGGATTAAGCCCGACTGTAAGCGCCGTAAAAATTAGAATATCTTGTTTATTCCTTTAGTACACGTAATATCCTGTATTTACGGACTCACTGTCTGTTGTTCGAACTTCCCTAATGAGAAGTCCGGATAAGCGAGCGCTTACAGATACCTCTATAGTTATAAAATCATTGATCGGTATCTAGTGTAATTGTAAGATATCACCTCCTGCAAAATAAGGCGTGTTTATCAAAGGAAAATTCTATAAAACCTTCAAAACATATTAAAAATCAGTTTGAACAAAAAGAGACAGTTAACTCAAATAATAACTTATATAGAAGAACAAATCATTTGTCTCATAAATCGTAACATTGTTCAAATGACACAAACAGAATTCTCCCACAACCGCAGTCGCAGTTTGCACGCAAATCTCGAGAAGCATGCACCCTCGAATGTCTTAGTGCGTGTAAAAAGACTTTGCTGGGAAATGAAATTTTAATCCTTCCCGACACTCTGAAATATAACGATTTCCGGCGAACAAAGCCCTAGACACGGTTGACTCACAGCAACAAGTTAAATCTAGTGATCCACAAACGTATACATATGTGGATACGGAAGTATAAATATCGCATTTTTATTGTTGCTAATTTTTAATCCCGCCCAACCAGTCGTAGATGAATCTCTGATAATCTATCTAAAGCAATATCCGTAAAGTCATTCAAGCAGAGGTGATTCAGCAGAAAATTTTTTTTATCTTTTTATCTGAATACCAGGAAGTTTCTCCACTAGCGAGTGATCTCTGGGAGAAAAACGGATGTCATTGAAAACAAAATACGGTCTAAGAACAAACATAAAGCTATATACGCACCTTCGTATAGACTTCTCAATGAAATTTCAAAATAGAACATAAATGACGAAGTTGAAAAATGTTAGTAATAGGAGTCATTAGGAAATCCAAATAGCCCATATAATTTTTCCCTCAAACGCCAGAATAAATTAATTTTTCACCAGCTTGGACTTACTTAAAAGCTTTTACCAGATACCATTACCTAAGTGATTGTACCTCACACCGTTTTCAGCACACTCAGGGGACATTATCAATTTTTACGTATGCCTCCGGCTTACGTTGCGCCCCAATTACAATATAGTGTTTTGGAGCAGGGGACTTTTAGGGGATATCCAGCATGGCCTAATATTGGATGATCTTATAATCTTTTCTAAATACCTTAGAAGTACATTCACATAAACTAGAGTTAGTGCTACAGAGTCAAAGACAAATAATCTCAGAGTAAAAATATCTTCTAAATGCGAGTTTTTTTTAAAACCACCCGAACATGTTTATCTAGGTTTTATGCGTCTAGTCAAGGTCTTAAAGTAGTCCATGATAAGGTGTCGGCTATTCATAACTTCCAGTACCTATTAACATAAAAGGGGGGATACAGCACTTTCGCGCTGTAGTGGGTATTACAATCGTATGTAAATATGTAACTCGTTCATCATGACAGCTCCTTTGACAGATCTTACGAAGAAGAGCGTAGATTTACTATGGTCTAAAAAGCATCAACAGGCGTTCGATATCTTAAAAGCGGAATAATGCAGTTCACCTAACTTAAAAATCCCTGATTTAAATAAGGAATTTTTTTTTTATTGCAACAGACGCCTCAGACCAAGGGGTAAGAGGGGTACTACTTCAGTAATATGATAAACAGTTCTTTCTATAGCTTTGTTTTATTCACGTTTACTAAAGCCCTCTGAAAGTAAATATGCAGTAATAGGCAAGGAAGGGCTAGGTATCTTTAACTCACTAGTACATTTTAAGCTCATAATCTATGGCTATCCTGATAAAGTCCTTACTGAACATGAGTCCTTTACCGAGTTTTTCAAAGGCTTTTAATCACAGTCCAAAAGGAACTCGGTGACAAATGATCATTCAGGTCTTTGGAGCCAAGATAAGATATCTACCTGGGAAAGCAAATATCATAGCTGACGCATTATCCGCAATCCCGCACCATACAGCAAAGAACCATTAATTGGACTAAAAGATATAGAAACATCCGTGCCTATTGTTAAAACTGTATCTAAACAAGAAAATTCCTTAACCAAGAGATCACGAGCATTGAATATCTGGGTTGGAGCGCAGAACTGTTACAAACTGAACAAAGCAAGTGTCAACAGCAATAAGCAAAATAAACACTTTGAATGGAAACAGGGTCAGCGGCTAAGCAAAAAAACAATAAACAATTCGAGCAGAAACCCTAAAGCAAAAGTATATTTAAAGTATGTGTATCAGAATTATGTAATCAAATGTAATATTATATGTAGGTCAGTGACGAGGAAAACCCGAAGAAGCACAGCAGATGACTAACGACCAGGTAGTAGTAATAATCTCTTTCATACCAATCGTCATAAAACTGGTGCATTCCGTCATCCAGGGTTCCCTATTATGTCACAGAATGCAAAATCACTGTTTTACTGGCCTACGATGCTTACAGATATAAAAAGCACATAACTAATTGTAAACACGTGTCATGAAAACCAAGGGATACATAAGACACCTGTCAGTTTAGGGGCCTATCCTGTGCCAAATCAATCCTTGAAAGAATATACGTAGAATTATTAACAGAATTACGAGTCTGACAGAAAGCCAAATCACTGTTTTACTGGCCTACGATGCTTACAGATATAAAAAGCACATAACTAATTGTAACACGTGTCATGAAAAACAAGGGATACACTAAGACACCTTGTCAGTTTAGGGGCCTATCCTGTGCCCCAAATCAAATCCTTGTTGAAAGAATATACGTAGAATTATTAACAGAATTACGAGCTGACAGAGGGAATAACACTTCTTAGTGTTAATAGTTCCTTGACACGTTATATAGATTAATAGCACTAAAAACACAAACACTGCAATGAGTGCGTTAGGAATATTTATGAATGCTAAATCAGTAAACATGGAATTCAACACATGATAATCTGACTCGAGTGGTGTAAATCAATAATCTCTTTAACTCGTGTGAATTCCTTTCCATTAAGAAAACCAATAATATATTTTATCACCCAGAGTCAATCGGTTTTGGTAGAATAACGGTATAAATAAAAAAAGTGTCAATGTCATACGAGTTACATTCGTGATATTGGATCCGAACTGGATTATAGCGGTTCTCGCGGTTTTAAATACCTTTATCATTCCTATCTTGTATCTGTAGAAATGATACCGCAAGTAGCCTTATACGGTACGCCGCTAGAACACTTTTCCACATATTCAAGCCAACCATTAATTTATCAAATATATATAAAAAATATATAAATAAATAAATATAAAAAATAAAAAAAATAAATATGGATACAAGTGGAGTTAAATATAATACTCCGTAAGAAGTCGGAAGGGTTACAAATTATAACAAAAAAAGGAATCACGATAAAATCAATAAGCAAAAACGTAACCATAGGTTAATTAAATATCCAAATATATATATGCGTAAAGATTTGAACTCTAACTTAACGCTTTAGTAATGACAAATAAGCTAAAAGTTCAAACACATATTCAAAACCTACTGACATATTGTCTGTCCCGGTGATTTATATTCGCAGTCAATGAAAAAAAAATAATAATGAAATAAATAAAATATATAAAATAAAAGAGATTTTAAAGTCAGGAAGTCTAGAAGTGAATATGTATATCTATGCGAATAATCTTATACAGGGCAAATAGAATATATAAAATTTGTATGGAAACCCACCCTTTTCAATAGTTTGAATAAGGAATATCTAATTTAACAGTATTACATTTATTTACAATCATGCAGATATCCAACATGAAACTAATATATTGTTCAATTTTGGTACTGTTTTTTTTTTCAGACATTTTTTCGTGTGGGTCGACTATTAAAAAACAAAAAACAAAAAAATTTATACTAAGTCGTTTCTTTTACAGCAAGTAACGTAACGCTTAAGCTGGTGACGACGTCATCAGTCTAGAAGATGCCTGTCGCGTTTGCCGACTTATCATTGTTCTTTATAACCTCAATAAACCGCTTGCGAAACAGATCGACTGAGAAAGGAATGCTTAGCTCATGAACTTCACATGTGGTTCATAGGTCACATGACATACCACATAACCTATTCTTATCCGTGTGTGCAATGCAATTTTAGTTAAGGACTTGCAATCGTTTTAAAATTAATAAACAAAATAAGCAAATAGAATTTCTATAACAACAAAATGAATTAAGTTTTTTTTCTGAACCTCATAGACAATTAGAATCAAATTGAGCTTATGACATTGGTAAACAGCCATTTAGAAGTATCAAGTCATGGATATGAAATATTTACTTGCAACATTAGTTTATTACAATCCAAGTAAATCACATTCATGGGAAAATGTCACATTTTCTTGAAAAAAACCCAAAGTTTATATAGAAATTAGTTACTAGTGGGTTCTTCGTTGCATCTCTAGCCTATTAGTAAAGTTTTAAAAATAACCTCAGAGGGATGCGCGAGAGAAATAATTGAATATGAAACTTTGTTAGGGGCACATAGGATCAGATTTATCACAACTTAATTTCAGTTAGCATAGAGAAAATACAGAATCATAATTATATTCTCTTTGACTCTTATGTTGCCTGGCAATCTTACAAATAGCTCCGTTTCCACTTCTTTGTCTAGTAACTTACTACCAGTAATATCGAATTTTCTTTGGGATCGTATTGATATCTGTTATTTTTTATAATTATGGATATTTTTTACAGTCCTCATAGACCTGGATAGGTTCACCTCATGTTAATGCCATGGATAAAAAAAGAAAGTTTATTTTGTACAGCTGACTCTTTTGAATTCCCCATCAAATATCAGCGAATTCATGTGGGTTAAGTCTGGTCTTAACCCTTAACGCCAGACTGGACGTATTTTTACTGTCGACATTTTTGTCTCTCGGGTGCCGACCTGGACGTATTTTGTTTTACGTCGACATACAAAAGTTTTTTAAAAATTCCCTCGCGGAAAATAACTTTTAGGCCTACCAGCCGAAAACTCTTGAATATCACGCCGCCTTGTTTTGGGATGCTGGAGTTCACGGATCAAGGTGTTTGTTTTTTTGTTTACAATCGTTACGCAGGCGCGCAAGCGCGAATTTCTTTTCTTGCCGCACTAAAAGTATCTGTGACACATCTCTGAAATTATTTCGTCACTTTGACATAATTTTTGTACCATTTTAAATTAGCCGTTACATAGAGTATTATATGAAAATGTGCGCATTTGTATGTAGAATACAACAAAAAAATACTCATGATTGTAGCTTTTATCAGTTTTAAGATATTTTCATATAAATAACGATAAGTGCCAAAATTTCAACCTTCGGTCAACTTTGACTCTACCGAATGGTCGAAAAACGCAATTGTAAGCTAAAACTCTTATATTTTAGTAATATTCAATCATTTATCTTAATTTTGCAACTAATTGGAGTGTCTAGCACAATATTTCGATTTATGGTGAATTTATGAAAAAACTTTTTCCTTACGTCCGCGCGGTAACTCTTCCGAAAATAATCATACATGCGATTGTGGTAATGTTTTGCACCATTTTAAATTAGCCGTTACATAAAGTTTATATATGAAAATGTGCGCAATTTCATGCACAATACAACTAAAAACCCACCCATGGTTGTAGCTTTTATCAATTTTGAAAATATTTTCATATAAAAAATGATAAGTGACAAATTTTCAACCTTCGGTCAATTTTGACTCTACCGAAATGGTCGAAAAAACGCAATTGTAAGCTAAAACGCCTATATTCTAGTAATATTCAAGCATTTACCTTCATTTTGCAACAAATTGGAAGTCTCTAGCACAATATTTCGATTTATGGTGAATTTATGAAAAAAATAACATTTTCTTTACGTCCGCGCGGTAACTCTTCCGAAAATATCATACGTGCGATTGTGGTAATGTTTGCACCATTTTAAATTAGCCGTTACATAATGTTTTCTATATGAAAATGTGCGCAATTTCATGTATATACAACAATAATAGTTGAAGGTTGTAGCTATTCTCATTTTTGAAATATTTGCATATAAATCACGATAAATAGAAAAAAAACCACGTTCGGTCAAATTTGACTCTACCGAAATGGTCGAAAAACGCAATTGTAAGATAAAACTCTTACAGTCTAGTAATATTCAGTCATTTATCTTCATCGTGAAACAAATTCGAAGTCTCTAGCACAATATTTAAATTTATGGTGAATTTTTTAAAAACTTTCCTTCCCTCCGCGCGCGGATTCTCCGCCACAAATCTCCGAAATGCGTAAGTCCCATTCTCGGAATATTTGCTCCGTTTCATATTAGGCATTTCATAGAGTTTTATATATGAAAATGTGCGCAATTTCATGTAGAATAAAACGAAAAATATTTGAAAGTTGTAGCTTTTCTTATTTCCGAAATAATTGCATATAATATATATATAAAAAATTCGACATTCGGTCAACTTTAGCTCGTCAGATATGGCCGAAAACTGCATTTGTAAGCTAATATTCTTACAGTATAGTAATATTCAATCATTTGTCTTCATTCTGAAACATATTGGAAGTCTCTAGGACAATATTTAGATTTATAATGGTGAATTTTTGAAAAAATATGTGTTTACGTAAGCGCGTTACGAATTCATGCATTATTTTGTGATAATATTTTCCTCTGTGTTGCTTTTATCGTTTACAATGTTTTTATATATCAAAATGATCGCAATTTAGTGCACATTAAAACGAAAAAAAAAAAGTAACTTGTTACCTTCAACCGTTTTGCGCACAGCGCGATTTGAATACAATTATATATGAAATTTCGTTTTTGCGCTATCATATATCGCATTATTTATATATGATAATGATAACTTTTTCATTTCTGATGGTTGCATACTAAACTTCAAGCAATGACAAAAAAAAGGAGCCAAAAATGAACTCTTAATCTTGAAAACTAAGCGCGCTGTGATTTTTTGAAAAAAATATTTTTTCCGCTTACGCGCTCACTTCCAAACCCCTCCGGGCATACGGGAGTCATTTTTTTTATTTACTGCTCCGGCGTTTAAGGGTTAATGGCTCTCTCCCCCCCCTGTATTTGGATGTCGTCTGAATTTACTTTGCCCTTGTGCAAATATATACACTTGCAGGCTGATTAATGGAGCCTGGTTACAGTATCCTGCAGTACGAGAGTTTCACATCGAACTTAAAAAAATAAAAAATCGTTCGTCACTGCGGACGACGGCAGTCGAGTAACAACCGCCTACAATGTGAAAGGAATAAGCACCATCATGGACTTCTTCGACCGACACCCGTATCCCGACGTAATCTCGTTTTAATGCGGAATGCTCAGCGGCTGTCGGAAATCGACTACAAAAGGGACATACTTCCGACAATTACGACCTGAAGGATATTCAACTATACTTTGCTGGCGAAGGACTCGTGCTGGGGTGATTTTATTCATCGCGAACGTATTCGTGTGGCTTAGGATGCAGAGAACAAGTATGAGCGCAAAATAGAACGTTGGACCCGCCCAGGCAAATTTTTCCCCTTGTTTTAACCATTTGAAATTGGCCCTTTCATTTGTCTTTGGTGGTTGTCTGGAACTGTGTAATGGACGAAAAGTTGTTCGCACGCTAGTTAAATGTGAAGTAGTATAACCTCGGTCATATCCTATATATATAAAGTATCATGTATCCTATATAATAAATGATCATAAATAACAGAATCGAAATATATTTTTTTGCGTGTATGCACTAGGAATCTATATATAAATGATCATAAATAACAGAATCAAATATATATTTGCGTGTACGCAATGGGAATCTATTTAAAGTGCACATATATTAATCATAATTATATGAATCCATATACATATGTATAAACAAATCAGTAGCCTATAATCAATCTGTTACCTTTTATCTTACCAATAACTGCAGTTATATATGAGTTAGTATATGGATTAATGATCAGATATACTAAACAGTTAGCATAAAAATCACGAATCAATCAGCATAACATTAATAATTTTTATCAATTCATATATGAAATTTTTATCAGTTCATATGATTTTTATCATGTTTCTATGCGATTATCAGAGTACATTAGTATTTGCTATAGCATATGTAGCTTAATGAGATGAAGTGAAAAACTGTATCAGTATATATCACGTGATCACTATTATTTACGAATATTATATGCATATTATGTCTAATATTTTATTACTTGAATCTGTATTTGTGTACACCATGAATTTTTTTTACTTATAAGTACTTTCTATTTTCACATAGTGTCTGTATCACACTCCTATAAGTCAAATGCAAGTCAAGTTTGAGTAATATTCAGTGGATGGTTTTGGTTGCTGACCAAGCTTTTATGTAATGATTACATAATAAAATATGGAATGTTAGTCCATATATATAAAAGACTAAAACTAAAGAGGTCAACAGATTGCTTGCAAGAATGTGATCAGACTAGAGACGCTAAAGATGACGTATACCATAAAGTATGTAGGCTAAGTTGACATGCCGTCACCTGTAGTCATTCAATTGTTTATAAAACTTTAGTCCAAGCTTCCTGCTTGAGACAAACACCATGACCTATAGCTCAAGCGGCCTACGTGATCTGTAGTTGTGTCTCATTTTGATTGTATGTTCGTATGTAACTATGTCATCTGATTGTATGTTCATATGTTCGAGCTACTGTCTGTTCCTTTATGACTGGTAACGGAGATGGTAGTACAGCAGATATAGTTAGCTATCGTCATTAGAAGACCTGTACCTCTTTACCTAAGCTTTATCATGTAGAGAGAATAATATTAGCCATCATCATTGGCAGAAGCGATCAAGCTATCGTCATAGAAGACTTGTACAATCATACCTGATCTTCACCATGTAAATTCAGAGAATATAAGTATTTTTGTACTTCGTGGTTTCTACTAGATCCTCACATCATTGCCGAATCATCATGAGTTTAACACATCGTCGTCATAACCAAAGAGATAATACCGACTTCGTAAGTGTCTACATACCCCAAGACATGGAGTGCAATACCAACCAAACTTAGCGTAAGATTATCGCAAGTCTAACATTACCTCATAGGCACCTTATTATACAAGGCAACAGCCCTAAAAATTATACATTTCATATATAACTTTTACTCACTCTATGTTGACATTTTTTACGTTTTATATAAGTTTGCACTTTTTAAATGACATAACTTCATATAGTATATTATATGGAAACGTTCATACTTTTAAGTCATATCATATATACCTTTTAAATCATAAAATTGTTCACGTTTTTAATAATCATTAAATAAGAAAATTATACTTTGTTAATGATAATATTCATGTAATTTAAGTAATCTTTACACTCTATAGATGATAATATTTAATAATTATAATATTTCATACCTTTAGGTGACACCAATCACGCTTTTATCACCAATCAAATCTCGCACTATTTTTCAACATTTACTCTTTTCATACGATACCATTTAACACCTTTTAAAGGAGAGCATTCACACTTTTATCAGCATTCTCTTCACGAATTTTGTGTGACATTTACACCTTTTAAATAAAAATATTTAGTACCGTTTAGATAACGTAGTTTTCACTTTTAGCAACATTTTTTTTCACTTACGCCTTTTAATAGGAAAACATTTTAAGTGATGGCATTTACACCTTTATCTCAATCCATTCAGTCATTTTTAAATCATTTACGCCAT
>NC_061098.1:45707709-45712709 GCF_015104395.2 Macrobrachium nipponense | reverse complement strand
TTCATCACCACACCAAGGTCTTTAATTGCTTCCTTATTTGTGATTGTCTCATTATTAGGTCCCATATATACATATAGCTTTCCTTCTCTGTCTCCATAATTATTGATCAAAATTTTTATCAGAGTTAAATACCATCCTATTTACCTCTCCCCAATCATATACTTTTGTTAAGGTCTCTTTGTAGCGCGTTCTATCTTCAATCACAAGTAATTCTCTACTTATTTCTTGTGTCATCGGCGAAACTACTCACTGCCGAGTCCTTAACATTACTGTCTATGTCTGCAATCATAATAACAAAACAGTAATGCAGCTAACACCGTACCGAGAGAGAGAGAGAGAGAGAGAGAGAGAGAGAGAGAGAGAGAGGGAGGTGGGGGGAGAGGGAGAATAGTAATTTTTTTATTTTATTTATATTTTAACATACAATATGTGGTAAATCAAATAAAGTGGATAAAGATAAATGATAGAACAAGGAAATGGTAAAAAACAGTTAAAGATCAAAATTATAGATAAAAATAATGAAAATTCAAACAACTTACGTTTTTTTTATTATTTTAGAGATGGATGTATGAAAACTTTTATCCAATAATTAAATTCTAAATAAAACCAAGTTAGTATTATTGTAAAATAAATATATAACTAAAAAATGTGAAATTTATAGGCATAAACATAAATATTATAAAACAGTAAATATAAAATATAAAAATAATAAAGAGAGAAACTGGTGCATAAAAAAGTAAATGAATCTAGCAGGAGATAGGAACAAAAATAAGAATAAAAATAGGTTCTATCACTGAAACTTCTCTCTCTCTCTCTCTCTCTCTTAACCTAATAAATAATAATAATAATAAAAAATAATAATAATAATAATATAATAATAAAATCATAATAATAATAATAATAATAATAATAATAAAAATAATAATAATAATAATAATAATAATAATAATAATAATAATAATAATAAAGAATATAAATAATAATAATAGAATCCTAAATAATAAATAAAATGGACGGAACATCAAGCTGTATGTAAGAGCATCAAGGAAATAGATAGCCTAATCCAGAGTGTAAGGATTGTATTTGGGGACATCAGAATGGAGTTTGGAATAGAAAAATGCGCCTTAGTCAACATACAAAAAGGCAAAGTAACGAGAACTGAAGGGATAAAGCTACCAGATGGAGCAAACATCAAACACATAGATGAGACAGGGATACAAAATACCTGGGAATAATGGAAGGAGGAGATATAAAACACCAAGAGATGAAGGACACGATCAGGAAAGAATATATGCAGAGACTCAAGGCGATACTCAAGTCAAAACTCAACGCCGGAAATATGATAAAAGCCATAAACACATGGCAGTTGCCAGTAATCAGATACAGCGCAAGGAATAGTGGAATGGACGAAGGCAGAACTCCGCAGCATAGATCAGAAAACCAGGAAACAAATGACAATACACAAAACACTACACCCAAGAGCAAATACGGACAGACTATACATAACACGAAAGGAAGGAGGGAGAGGAACTACTAAGTATAGGAGGACTGCGTCAACCTTGAAAACAGCACTGGGGCAATATCTGAAAACCAGTGAAGACGAGTGGCTAAAGAGTGCATGGGAAGAAGCACTAATAAAAGTTAGCGAAGACCCAGAAATATACAGACAGGAGAAAGACAGAAAGAACAGAGGACTGGCACAACAAACCAATGCACGGACAATACATGAGACAGACTAAAGAACTAGCCAGCGATGACAATGGCAATGGCTACATAGGGGAGCTAAGAAGGAAACTGAAAGGAATGATAACAGCGGCACAAGATCAGGCCCTAAGAACCAGATATGTTCAAAGAAAACGATAGACGGAAATAACATCTCTCCCATATGTAGGAAGTGCAATACGGAAAATGAAACCATTAAACCACATAGCAAGTGAATGCCGCACTTGCACAGAACCAGTACAAAAAAGAGCATGATCAGTGGCAAAAATAACCTCCACTGGAGGTCTGTGCAAGAAAAACATCAGGCTACCTTTTGCAGTAATACGTGGTACGAGCACCAACCCTGAGGGGAGTGATAGAAAACGATCAGGCAAAGATCCTCTGGGACTATGGTATCAGAAACGGATAGGGTGATACGTGCAAATAGGGGACCAGACGTGACGTTGATGACAAAGTCAAGAAGAAAGTATCACTCATTGATGTCGCAATACCATGGGACACCAGAGTTGAAGAGAAAGAGAGGGAAAAAATTGATAAGTATCAAGATCTGAAATAGAAATAAGAAGGATATGGGATATGCCAGTGGAAAATCGTACCCATAATCATAGGAGACACTAGGCACGATCCCAAGATCCTGAAAAGGGAAATCTAGAAAAAACTAGAGGCTGAAGTAGCTCCAGGTCTCATGCAGAAGAGTGTGATCCTAGAAACGGCACCACATAGTAAGGAAAGTGATGGATCCTAAGGAGGCAGGATGCAACCCGGAACCCCACACTATTAATTACCACCCAGTCGAATTGGAGGACTGTGATAGAGCAAAAAAAAAAAAAAAAAAAAAAAAAAAAAATAATAATAATAATAATAATAATAATAATAATAATATAATAATAATAAATAATAATAATAATAATAATAATAAGTGGTACGAGCACCAACCTGAGGAACAGATAGGGTGATAGTGCAAACAGACCAGACGTGACGTTTGATTGACAAAATCAAGAGAAAGTATCCACTCATTGATGTCGCAATACCATGGGACACCAGAGTTGAAGAGAATAAAAGGAAAAAAATGGATAAGTATCAAGACCTGAAAATAGAAATAAGAAGGATATGGATATTGCCAGTGGAAATTGTACCCATATCATAGGAACACTAGGGCACAATCCCAAGATCCCTGAGAAGGAATCTGGAAAAAAAAAAACTAGAGGCTGAAGTAGCTCCAGGACTCATGATGCAGAAGAGTGTGATCCTAGAAAACGGTGCACAATAGTAAGAAAAGTGATGGACTCCTAAGGAGGCAGGATGGCAACCCGGAAACCCCATACTTAAATACCACCCAGTCGAATTAGAGGGACTGTGATAGAAGAAAAAAAATAATGTAGTAATAATTTTCCTCTCAAAAACATCAACCAACTCTAAAAAAAAAACACACTTGAGACAAAAGCAAAAAGGTTCTTAGTCTGCCGTGTGCAAATTGCATCCATTCGCACCTTGATTAATTAAAAAAAAAAGTATTTGAGAACTCTAAGCGATGCAAATGGTAGCAGTCCATTTTTCCCCGCATTAGAGCTGAAAGCCTTCAGGGTAATTGCCTTCAATCATTGGGAAAAGATTACGAATATTTGTTTATGGGAATCGGGTGGTAGTGTTTTGTGTACGCAGAAAATACCTGCTTCGTAAACGTATTGAATAAGCCTGTTAATGTGTCTGAACACAGACGCAAGAACTAATATATGAATGTCTGTATGTATCTATGTATATATGTATGTATGTCACAAGGAATATGTAAAATCAGGGATTCATGATATTCCAAGGTAATAGTGAAATGACCCAATTCGCTGAGGAACATTGAACCCCTCCCGAGGCTAGTACTAAACACAGTGAAACAGTGATTCATCCCCCTACACTGTGTCGTCATGTTTCGCACTAGCCCCTGGGGAGGAGTCAGATGTATTTCGCTGTGTTTAGTACTAGCCCCTGGGGGATCAAATCCCATAAGTGCAAAATGATCCCCCCAAGGGGACTGGTACAAAAAACACGGCGAAACAGTACAGATGAATCACTGTTTCACCGTCTTTAGTGCTAGTCCCTCGAGGATTAAAATGTTCCTAAGTGAATTGGTCATTTCTCATATGCCCTAGGGATTTTCGAGAAATACCTGGATTTCACATATTCCCTGTCACACACTTATACATATATACTACATAAGACAGACACACACATAATATATATTATATATATATATATATATATATATATAAATATATATATATATATATATATATATATATATATATATATATATATATATATATATATATATATATATATATATATATATATATATATATATATATATATATATATATATATATATTATATATATATATATAATAATTATTTATATATATATATATAATATATATATATATATATATATATATATAATATATATATATATATATATATATATATATGTATATATATATGTTAGATGAAAGAGGGCTATAATTGACAATATGTTTAATGTACCATTATAATGTGAGGTGAAAGGCTGATCATTTTAACTTCCCCATGGAGACAGAGTCCGAGCGGACAACCTTAAGAAAAGCTGGTATGATGTTTAAAAAAAAGGGGGGGGAATGCATTACTTAAGCAGGTCAATGTTCGTTCTGTGGGTTATGTGAGTTTCGTGAGGGCTGTTCAAGGTGCCTTTGCAAAATGGCTGTGACCAGTAAATTGGGGCGTTTGACTAAGAGTGTGAATTCATGTACGTGTACGAGCTATGTCCGTTGATAAACCGCGAGTTTTAGGCAGAAAGGGGAAGAAGCGGCTGTCTTGGGGAGAAAGCCGCTGGATGGTTCTATAAGGTATTTTTGTTTAAGTGATTTTCCAAGCTGTAATGGACGTTCTAGTGAGGGGGCTGAGTGTTCTAGTGAGGGGACCGAGTGCCCTAGTGAGGGGGACCAAGTGTCCAATCAGTGAGGGGACTGTATGGGGTTGGAGAAGAGATAATTGGTGCGACTAATTACTGATTTTAGACATCTGAATACCGGGGGGTTATTTGAGTCAGTTGTCTGTGAGACTTGAACTATTATCAGTTCCATTAATGATCTTGTAAGAATCTGAATTATTACTTTGTATAAAACATATATATTTTTGTAGCTCTGACTCTAATTTAATGACCTGATGGAATGGAGAGAGAGAGAAGGCTTGAGAGAGAGAGAGAGAGGAACAGAGAGAGAGCTTTTTGCCAGTGATCTCTTTGAGAGAGAGAG
>NC_061098.1:45675209-45700209 GCF_015104395.2 Macrobrachium nipponense | reverse complement strand
CTCAAAGTATGCATATTCTTGATGGCTGTAATATTAGAAAATATTTTAAAACTAGTTCATAGGAAATTGCATAACCTCACTGAATATATTGATGGCATAAGCATGAGAAAAACATTTTTGTAAACTGTAATAGAATGATATTCTATCCTTGATCTTTGTGTTTTTTTCTTTTTTTTTAAAAATACGAAATTACCCACCCTTTTTCGTGTTTAATTAAAGTACCAAGTGATTATTCGTAATGTACATTCTTGAGAGTTACAAAACAGAGGAAAAAAACACAGTTTGAAACGTTAAGAAATGACTATGAAATTATTAGGATCAGAGGAAATACCAAACGCCCACGTAAGAAGGAGCTGAAGCTTCAAAATTCAAGGATAACTAATTGTTATTCAGCTTCATCTCCACTGCAGATATGGATAATCTTTCTCGTTTCCGTTATCATTTATACTCTCTCTCTCTCCTCTCTCTCTCTCTCTCTCTCTCTCTCTCTCTCTCTCTCTCTTACATACACACACTGAAAAACTTTTTACAGTTATTGAAAAATGTGTAAAGGTCATATCGATAATATCACTATAGTAATTAAAGTATATCAACAACAATAATAATAACATTTCGATATACGAAAGAGAAGATATTCAGAATTGTTTTGAAAGTATTGCTTCATATATGATTATACACAACTTAAGAAATAGGTGTCCCAGTAATTTAGAGAATAAAGGCATGTCATTGAGGGTGTGATATATCGCCCAGTTATCGGTTTTAAAGGGTAAGTATAATACATTTTTCCTTTCCTCTTACTTTTTACTGCAAGTTCTTTTGATAAATCCTATGGAATTTATTGCAAATGTATCAGACAACCTTGCAAGCTAAAATCAAAACAGTTTCCAAAGCAATGTACTATTCCAAGACCCTTCTTTTGTAAATAAAAAATTCAGCTAATTTTGAAAAAAAACCAGCACGAAGAAGTTGGCTAAACAAGTATAAAGGTATTCAGAAAGTTTTAAAACCAAAATTCAAAAGTATTTCCAAACCAAGAGATACCTATTCCAGGCTGTCCGCCTTGAAAAAATCACAAAATCTCAGTTATATTCCAAAAACCAGTATCAGTCTGGACAGTGTTGAAATTTTTACAATGAACGGAATTCACAAGTCGTCATTACATACGATGACACAGGGTTAGAAAAAATTCCATTATACTCATTAAACTTGTTACCACGTCAGTTCAATTTTCAGATACACAGAGTTTTACCACAGTGGGACAATACGTTAGTAACAAACCAACTGTTTGTCAATCGCCACCTGGATTCTAACATTGTCATCCAGAAGAAAACAGAAAGTTAGGATTGTGGACAGTGGAAATGTATGCGGCGCACAGGGAAATGAAATAAATATACAATATTATTTTACCCTGAAATGAGAAGGTTCTCAGGGATGGGATGAAAAATAGGATGAAAAATAGGATGAAAAATGATACAAAAATAGGATTAAAAAGGAGGAGTACATTATGTTTTTGAGGCCTAAAAGTTCTTCCAGTTTCATACCATCGTTTGTTTAGTGTTGGGAGGATATATATTCTCAACCTTCATGAAAAAGAAAATAATTTAAGAATTGATATAAACATCATAAGTTACGTAGAATAAATAGATAACTTGGGATATAAGGGAATATAATAAGGTATATAACTTCTTCAATAAAACTGAAATATTAGAGGATGGTATTGCAAAGTATCAATGATAGACTTTTAGTAAAGAATTGTATTTTTAGAATATTTAGGTCAATTAGAATGAGCGAGAGAGAGAGAGAGAGAGGAGAGAGAGAGAGAGAGAGAGAAGAGGAGAGAGAGAGAGAGAGAGAGAGAGAGTGAAGCTGGGGACAGTGAGAGAAAAATCAGTTGTTAATTGTAAACTAAAATTTTAAAAAAAATGTATACCAAATTTTAAAAGCACCAAACATCTTGGAAAATAAATTAATAAAAACAGAATTTATTTTCATTGCTGTAATTCTTTGCAATTTAATGAGGTTAAAATTAAATATAGAGTCAATACTGAATTTCCGGGTATTTTTTCAAGAAACCAATATTTTCATTACCCGTATTATATTTACCAAATGCTTGAGACCTGAACAAAGGCGAATAGCAGCAGAACACAATTATTCGAATAAGGTCAACGAATGCACTGGAAATCTGCAGCCAACAAGCTGCAGAGGACAATAGAAGAAAAACAAGACAAATTTGATGGAATTCATTAACATTTCCTATGTCTTCTCTAATTACAGGCGACTTGAGGTATTTGGCTTTATGTCAGCAGCACCTCTCGACGAATTTTTTAAATCGTCATAGAGCTCTGCAATTATGGGGCTCTCGTCCAATCAGGGATAGGAAGGTGAAAAGGAGGAGTTGGAGGGGTGGACAGCAAGAGAGTAAGATCCGAAATATAAAGGAGATGACGTTCAAGGACTAAAGGCGGAAGAGGAGAAAAGTACAAGAGTTTCAGTAAGAAACAAGGAGAGGTAAGATGGATGGGATCCAATAACGACGAAAGGAGAGGTTGAAGTTAAATGTCAACAAATGGACGGTGATTAGGGCAGAGGGCGACGCGATCAAATATTCTTCAGTAATACTTCATTAATGCTACAGTACCGCCACACGAGGAACCACACCCTGGTACTACGCCCTCCTGAATGAAAATTTAGATAGAAGATCGTAAAAAAATCCTAATGTTAAACACGAATCGAATAAAAAGGATTCAAAAGATTAATACAAGAACGTGAGAGAACCAGTGGTTTATTCCACGCGCCATTCAGGATGAAAACTCAAGATAGAAAATCGTACAAAAAAATCGGCAATGTTAAACACGAATCGACTAGAATATTTTAAAGAAGTTAACAACACGACAGGAATCAGTGACAGTCATTTCAAACAGGAGCAATTGCACACGGCAGTTCCCTGAATGGAATCTGTTATTTTGCAAATGATCGAGTACCGTACCAGTGGTTCTCTGATGCGGTAGGTTTTTCTCGCTCCCAAATAGATTTCCATTTGCGTGGACACGTTGATGTTGTCCGCCATTTCTCTTGATTTAATTAATAGCTTGCTGTTCGGTCAGTTGGCGCCTAAATATATATATTTATATATATAATATATAATTATATATATAGTATATATATATAATATATATACTATATATATATATATAATATATGTTGTCCTTCCTTATTCATTAAATACCAAACTGGAAAACTCTTACCTGTTGCCAACGGTGCCTGTGGCAACCATGTCACTAGGCTAGTAAGACTGCTTAATATAAAAATATACACTATTTTCCAAAGCAGTGGGTATAAAATAGGACAAAATGTTAAAAGTCATAAGGCTAAAAAGCGAAAATCGTGTCCATAAAGAAACCAATAAGATAAACATTCTACCTCACTGACTAACGGTTTCATTCACAAACCCAAAATGTACTAAGTCTCGTATTAGTCAGGTTAGATTAATCGCGTCTCTATTACCATGGAATGGGATCCCATCTATAAGAAAGGTAATAGACATAAAAAACATATCCCACACATCACTATTTTCAAAGTATTCATGTAAAAAAGTATTTCACACTTCTCTCTTTTTCATAAAGTAAACAGTTCCTAAATTTTTTATAAAATATGTCCACCTTTACGATGGGGCGTTCTCTCCCGACAATCGGAGTATACCGTTCTTAACTCACGGCATTCACCTAAAAGAATGTCTCTTTCACAAAGTGGCTTTGGGCCAGTAGGGCCTCTAAACATCCTTACAAACGAATGCACACGCGCTCGACCGGAGGAACGGTTTTCTCGGTTTAAAACAGCTTGCGCATCACATTCCTTTCTCATGTATGCTGCACTGCACCACCGCTTGTCTCTAAGCGAGAAGGATATATGACTTCATTTAACATTACATGGCCCTTTAAAACATATTAACCATTTGCCACTCTTTCCTCTGACAGAGGAGCTCGGCCACCCAAAATTGCTAGCTCCCGCCTAGACACTAGACACACAAGCGTACTCATAATATCATATAAGACATTAGGCCGGCTCAAAAAAAAAAAAAAAAAAAAAAAATAGTGCACTCCCGTCGCACCCCCATCATCGGCAACTACTTCACAATGTATCAAATTTAACCACAGGCTTAGGGCCACCTCCGTTGTGGAGCCCTTGTGCTTCGTTCGAATACACAAAAGTTTAAGAAAAATCCTACGCACACAAATTGTTATCAGATAGCACCTAGCATGACCATTATATGGTATAGTGTAACGTCGTCGAAAAAAGAAATCCTCTTCGTCACGATCTCCCAGTGGCGGGACTGTAACGGTCTCCACTGTAGGCGGGATTCGGACCACCTTAGGGTTTTCCATGTAAGTGTCTGTGAAATTATTTTAGTAGACGAGTTGTCTGACACAGCGAAGAGAACACGGCAGGAAACCATCAAACAGCTGGGATCCCTGTAGGACGAGCGAATTAATTTAGATGCAGGTCGCGTATGTAAAACCAACTCGAAGCAAGTCAGCACGCGCAATTTCAGCGTCTGCGAGCTCGTGAGTGTATCCAAAACACCCTCTCGTCGCGAAACTTTAGATTAGGCCGTTTTCTACTGAAGGAAACGTGGTCACCATATATTTCTATGCACGTGCTACTCGCACCCGCCTCATCGAAGACTGTTAGGAACTCCTGATTTATCCCAGAAATTATCCTGAGACGATATATCGAAGATTATCTAATCCTTTTGCAAAGGCAGTCCACAGGAAACGCCATTCGTTGTGTAGACTTGACTCAAACATCTGGTACTGTAGAAAACGAAGATCGGTCTCCCGTGCCATCCTCACGTAGAGTGGGAATTTCTCCAAAGTCCATTGTGTGTCCGTATTTAAAAGGTCTACATGTCAGAAAAATAACTAAAGTATGTTTCACCCCACAATCCGTCAGTCATAATATCTTCATTCTTCTAGTACAATATTAAAAAATCCTCGCTAAAACAAAATAATTTTTAACCTTCACTACTGAATCCTCACAAATAATCCTATACTGACAAACACCTATGAAAAGAGAACCCATAAAGTCCTAAAGCAAAACCCTTTTATGCGTTTATATAACTAGCCTCCAAAAATATAATGCCGAACACCCCTCATCCAACCATATCCACTGACAAAAATATCTCCTATCTAAAAAAAATGCTATTTTAGAGCTTTAACCTTCATTAACAACATCTCTCGTAAGAAAAGAAAAAAAAAGGAAAAAGGAGAAAAAAAAAAGAATAAGAGAAACAACAATAATAAGTGAACTTTCCCCCCCCATTACACAGCCGCACATAAGAGAAAAGAAACATGGTATAATCAAAATTCTTCCAAAACGGGAATGTGCACTGTTACGGAATCTGCTACCGCAGCAATCTATCGACCAAAAAAGACCAGAAAATAAAAAATCCCCTTACATGACCACGTCTCGAGAAATGCCAAATCAGCATTCTACCGAAAAAAGTTGCAAATCCCCGGTAATCAACTCCAAAGAAAGATCCGCAACAGACCCCTACAGCAATCTTAGACAAAAAAAAAAAAAATCGCCTAGTGAAACACATCAGGTGCTTCGCACTGCCGCATATCAGACTCGCGACGCAGAAACCTCGTGACTAAAAAAAAATGTTCTATACTGAACTTCGTAAGCCCACTCCACAAACCATCTCCAGGACATGACTAAGGTGGCAAAGAGTGTCTCGAGGACATAATTCTCCCAAACGATACTGCCAGTATATAAAAATTATAACCTATTCGGACCAAAAAAAACTCCGATAAAACTCCACAATTCCATAATTATATACCACAAAAAAAAAACATAAGTACAAACGAATTGCTACACGCCTATAGACGGGGTGAACGGTCTCTCGGTTAAACTGCTTCGTGGCATCAAAATTCCTTTCTCATGTAAGCTGTACTGCACCACCGCTTGTCTCTAAGCGAGAATGATACGTGACTTCACTTAACATAACATTGGCACTTTAAAACATATTAGGAACCATTGCCCCCTCTTTTGCTCGACATATATTATATATATATATATATATATATATTATATATAATAATATATATATATATATATATATATTATATAATATATATATATATATATATATTATATATATATATATATATATTAGATTGGAATGGAGAATTATAAACAAAATGCCAGAAAACAAACAGAAATACAACAAAAAAGCAACACCACCTCTACTCTCTCCTCTCTCCTCTCACCCATCTCCCCCTATCTTTCTCTCTTTAGGTTAACCCTTCTCTAATCTTTGGAAAAAGGGTTCAGATTATGGAAAAGGTTCTTTGTTACACAGGAGAAAAAATAGGATAGTGAATGGACAGAAGATGAAAATGATTGGCAAAAAGAACTGAAAAAAACTGAGAAGGGCTGATGAAAGTTTAATAAAAATACAGCGTAAAGCATGAAAAGAGAGTAAAGCTGAAAAAAATATTGAAAGAGACTGATGAAAGATTAAAAAGTTTAGACAAGCATGGAGAAAGACTGAAAAAGACTGATGATAGGTTTAAAGGGAAGGGTAAAGCCTGATAAGGATGAAAAAGGCTGTTGCTAGGCTAACAAAGACCAGCTAAAGCCTAGAAGACGAAAAACGAAGGCAAAAAATGACTGAAAAAGACTGTGAAAGTTTTTAAAATACTTGAAATTGCTGATAAAAGGCTAAAAAAGGACAGTTAACACTGAAAAAAATACTGAAAAAGGGATGATGAACGGTTAAAAAAGACAGGGTAACGCTTATAAATGGAATGAAGAAGACTGATGAAAGGTTAAAAAAGACAGGTATAATCTTATAAATGACTGAAGAGAAAACTGTATAATATAGTTTAAGGACGTTGTTTGTACCACCTTGCTACTGCCAGGTTGTCTCTCTTTCCCTGCCCGGCATGAAGGAAAGCCCCCCATGCAGGTGCCGATTCAGAAGTTTGGACGAGGAACAGCCAAAAACACAGTGGAGGTAGTTCAACCACGACATCGGCCATCTTTGGCAGAAATTTAACGAGGGAATACCATGATGGGATAGTTTTATTTTTGTGTTATCCCCTTGGAGAACGTTCCAGAGTCTGCCCTGTCCTTCGTAACTTTTTGTGTTTTTGAAAGGAAAAATCAGTATAACTGATGAGGTGTACTGATCAAGTAGACGAAAAGCTTCCGTCTTTTAAGTATTTTTAATACACCAATTGTACATAATGTGGACATTTATATTACTTCACCAGTCAGAATTATGGTGATTTATATATCTATATATATATATAATATTATATGAGATATATAGATATTATATATATAGATATAGATAATCTATTAGATATAGATGTAAGTTATATAGATAGAGATAGAGAGATATAATATATATATATATAGATACATATAATATATTATGATTATGTATAGTATAGATAGATAGGATATATATATAATAGATATAGATATATATATATAGATAGATATATATAGATATAGATATAGTAGATATCTAGAGGGATATATAGAGAGATAGAGATATAAAGATTATATATATGATAGAGATAGATATAAATATATATATATCAAGATGAGTAGATAATATGATAGATAGATAAGAGAGATATATATAATATATATATAAATATATGATATATATCTATATATATTATAATATATATATATAGATATATAGATATAGATTATATAGATATATTATTATATATATATATATATATATATATATATATAATATATATATATATATATATAGATATCGATATATATAATATATATATATATACTATACAATATATATATATATATATATAGATATATATATATTATATAATATATATATTTATATATAGATATAATATAGATATATAATAGAGCTATAAGATATATATATATATATATATCCTATATTAATATATATAGTATATATATATATATATATATATAATATAATTATATATATACGAGATATATATATATACATAATTATTATATAATATAGCTATATATATATATATATATATATATAGATATATATATATATATATATACATATATATCTATATTATATATATATATATATATATATTAATATAAATATATATATATATATTAAATAGATATATATATATATCATAGATATATATATATATAGATATATATATATATATATATATAGAATATATTATATATATATATGATATAGATCTATAGATATATATATATATATATATATATATCTATATAGATATACATATATATATATATATATAGAGAAACTATATATATATAGATAATAGATATATATATATAACTATAATATATAGAATATATAGATATATGATATATATATATATATATTAGATATATATATATAATATATAAATATATATATATATATAATATATATAGACTATTATATATATATATATATATCTATATCTATATATATATATATATAGATATATATAGATATATATATATAATAATATATATATAACTGATATATATATATAAATATATATTAGATATATAGATATAGATATATATATATAGATATATATATATCATAGGATAATTTATATATATATAGATATATATATATATATAGATATATGATAGATTATATATATATATAGAGATATACTATTATATATATATATAGTATAATATATATATATATATGATATATATACTATATATATATATATATATAGAGATGATAATATATTATATATATATAGTATATATATAGATATTAAATATTATATATATATATATAGAGATATATGATATATATATATAATATAGCTATAATATATATTATAGATATATATATATATCTATATATTATATATATATATATATATATATAATATATATATATATATTATATTATATATCTACATTTCATGATTACTTTTAAAATACAGAAGGATGGCCAAAAAATGATGTATTTATCTTTGTATAAATTTTGGTGAAATTTCATGTGATGAAAGTAGATGTGTATATATATAAAATTTTACTGAATTTTCTGTCATTGAATAATTTCGTGGTGAAGAAAGATGGCCCAGGAATATTGTTAAGAGTAAACCAAAATTAATGTATTTTTTAGCAATAAAAGCATTTAAATGTGGAGAGGTGAATTCTGAACCTTTGAAGAAATGACATAACAGAATAAAAAATAGGCAATTGAAAGCCATTCAGAAATATCCTCTGTAAAACATCAGAGAAAGGAAAATGGATTTCATTTTGTTTTAAACACCTTATGAAGCATTTCCGCGTCACAAATGGAAAGAACCCATTTCAAAATATATATAGCCACATTCAGTTCGATGGAAACCTAGTTATCGGCTTGTGGATAACGCCTTATTTTAAACCACTGGGTAAAACAGCATAAAAATACATAGTATTTAATTCTGCTGCAAGGGTGAACTATTTATGTGCGCTTATTTTTATGTTACTTTGAATTTGCTCCGTCCTGTTTTTAATAATGTGAAATGTTAAATAAATACATACATTACAACATGTATGGTATTCTGTATGTAGTATGATGTATATATATTATTATACTATTATATATATATATATAATATATAAATCTATATATATATATATATATATATATATAATATATATATATATAGAATGTTGAAGATTACTGAGTACTTGGTAAGTCAAGAAAGATAACTAAGCATGGCTCTCTCTTTCTCTCTATGGTTATAAGAATACTTATCAACTAGTAACAGTTCAATGTATCTCAAGTTAAAGGTCCTGTACCGCTCTTTTTACAAAGGTTTTATTAAAAGAAATTAGTTTTATAAAAAATTAACCTGTAAAAATTATAAGACGATTTTTTTCTTCAATTTATTATTTCATATAAATTTAATTAACTGTAACGTAAAATGGTAACTTTAATAAAGAGATATTGAATCGGATAATAGTAAAAACAGAGAGAATATTAATAATAAATTGATTAAATGATACTGATAAATGAGATTACTAACATGAGACTTTTATTTTATGGAAAAATTAAATTATAATGATATGAAAAATAATGTTTTCAACCATCGCCATAAACAAACAATGAATAATCCAAGCCAGATCTGATTCATTATTTGCAGCAGACTGAACCTAAAATGCCTTTTCTCCCCTTCATGATGTAAAGCAAGTGTTGCCCACAAAAAAAAAAAAAAAAAAAAACAAACTCCACCAAATACACATATAAAAACCTTTCAAATTTTGATCTCCGTCTCTGCCTCGTGTGAATAAAACAAAACAGTGTCTAGCTCAGTTACCACGAAAACCTTTTTCAGATACAGTTTGAAAAACTGAGTCTTTTGTCCTTTCCTTTTTCTTTTCAGAATCGGCTTAGAGCCAATGAAGCTCCTCTCTCTCTCTCTCTCTCTCTCTCTCTCTCTCTCTCTCTCTCTTCTCCTCTCTCCTCTCTGGTTTCTCTTTTAATGGAAATATTGTACGTGGAAAACGCATGTTTTTTTTTAATATCACTGTTTTCTGAGATGGGCAATATAATAGGAAGTCAGAAATAGAATCGTGGTCTTTCTATATCTAGAGTTTGTGAACTAAAAATTATATTTTATTTACACAACACCACACACACACCACACACAAACACACACACACACAACAAATATATATATATATATATTATATAATATATTAATCTATATATATATATATATATATATATATAAATATATTATATATATATATATATCTATTATATATATATATATATATCATAGATATATTATATATATATATATATATTAATAAATATATATATATATATATATATATATATAATATATATATAATATATATAGAATATAAATATATATATATATATATATAATTATAATAATATATATATTATATATATATAATATATATATATATTATATATATATATATAATATATATGTATATGGTAAGACATAGGGTTTTGATTAATAATATATTGTTCGTGCATTGTCTGTACTTGTGGAATGTGGAGGAAAGGTAGAGTAACGACCTGAGTGTAGCTGATCAAATGAGTTTCTGGGGGCTGGCGGAGATAAAAATGCTGAATTCAGGAAGTCAATGTCCGACAGGTATGAAACTCTTCCCAAAGTTGCATTTGTGAAACTAGATGCAGCTAGAACCGCGAGGCGCTATCGAACTGTGTGTTCGTATGTGCGCCAGGTGCGCCTCTTTCTGATAAAAGCGTTCATAATCCCAAACCTATGGGAGGGATTTTGGACAGAGGGGCTTCGATCCATAGCAAAGAGCCGTGGCATTCGCCGGGGGAGGGGGGTTTTTTGGACATGGTTTAAGTGCCGGTTGGAAAGGGTAAGTGTTACCTTATTTAGCCAAAGGGGTGGCTGTTTGATACTCTTGTAAGATGTTCCATTTTCATTAACTTTGTCTTTAAACTTGTGTGTACACTTACCGGAATGGTTCTGATCTTGACAGACGGTCTGGATTTCTGGTGGGAAAGAGTTCCCAGGGAAAGTGTGACCTTTTGGGTGGACTTGCAATGAGTTGTTTTTAAGTTAGTCTGTAAGACTGGCTTACTTAGTTAAGCGGACTAGTTTATATATTTGTAAATAAACGTTATGTTATGATGCAACTCTCTCATTTTCATTACCTGTTAGAATGAGAGAGAGAGGGAGAGATGAGAAGAGAGATGGGGGTGATTGCCGAGAGAGAAGAGAGAGAGAGATGGGGTGATTGCCGGGAGAGAGAGACGAAAGAGAAGCCGTGGTGATAATGGAGTTATGGGTATACTCCGTTTCGTGCCACGCGTACCTTATAAATAAATGGAGGTTTCCCCATGTTTATAGTGGGTCAGCGGTAAAGAGGGATATAAAAAGTTTTCTTGCTTTCTATGCATAGGACGCCAAATGTAGAGATGGTTGGCCAGTAGAAAAAGGGGTAGAGGAAAATATCGTCCGTGAGATGGGGGGATGAGGGAAAGATTGTCTATTAGGGTTCATCAAATTTGCCCGTTACCGAGATTCTTCAGGGTGGGAGTTCGTGAGAAAAGCAACTCAGTCTAGTTCATGATGAGTGTTGCATAGGGGTCATCTCATGGGTAGCGTGTGTATTGTGCGACGAGATTTAACACGTTTTACGAAGAATTTCGAGTTCTTTTTCCCCATTATGGAGTGGGGAGTGTTAACCTATTGTTTTAAATGAGTGGGTTTTTGTTTAAATATTTCAGGGTTATGGGATTGGGTTCAAGGGTCAAAACAATTTTTTCTTCCCCATCGAGTGACGGGTTTTCTTTATTTGCACGTGTTTATAATGACGTATGCATCGTCTTGTTTAAAACATAGGAGTGTATTTTTCTCCCCTGCATGGGACTGTGCTTAGATTAAGCAGATTGTTAGAGACACAGAGCGCTACCAATTTTAAGGGCTCAGCATATTTCGCAGAGAGGCGCCTTGCAGGCGAGGGTGTACGGGCATCCCTTGGGAGGTAGTGCATGTGTACACTAGCCTCACTCGTGAGATATTGAGGGGATGGCATTGTGCATACCTTGCGGTAGGGGTCTCAGGACCACTATTCAAGGGTAGATGGGGGGATAATAATGAGCCTCGGGCTGTTCTTGCCGCTCGACTGAGGGGTTGTCCGGGGGGGGAGAAATCTTTTGTTCTCAGTGGGGTGAAATCCTCCTTTTCCTTTTTTTTTTTTTTTTTTTTTTCTTAGTGTTGGAGATGGGTTCACTGGCCTTGACATTGGATGCTAAGATATCAGCGATTGATTAGTTGTGAAGTGAATGCCCGTAGAGGTCTTTTTTTTGAAAAGAGATTTTTTTCTCTCCTTGGGCATGAAGAGAAAAGGAAATAAAGAGATTTTTCTTTTCCGGAAAATGAGGGGGAAAAGTATGGTAACATGCACGAGATGTGTTATATGTTTCTTTGTGCCTTGAAAAGACACAAATAAAGGGAGGATACACACGATTATTTTTTATTGTGTTGGAGAATTACTCTAAAATGCCGATGATGGTGTTGTATCTGTGTTGTGTGGCAATGGTGTTATGTTCATGGTGTTGCATGGTGGAGAAATTGATGTCATAGGATTCAGCAATACTTTTGTATGCGTCTTTGAATTTCACCTTACTTGAGATATTGCTGTGGAGAGTTATTAATATTGTTATTATTAATTATTATTATACTTGAGATGTGTCACGGGAGGTTTGCCTTAAGTATAAATTATTCATTTACGGGAGGAATGTTTGCGAGAGATTTGAGATATTTCATGGAATTATTTGATACTTATTACAGATAATTATTCAAGGAGAATTATACGAGAATTAATGGGAGAAGTATTGTGTAATTATTTGTTGAGTTTTTGTAACTTTGGAGAATATTTCAGTGATTCACGGGGATGAGTTTGCTGAATCTGATGAGTCTGGCTGAATCTTGGTGATGTGTGGGATTTTGAGAACTTTTGCGAATTTTTGGAGAATGGACAGCATTAACATGGTGATATTTTTTTGTAATGATACTGATGATTTTGAGTATAGCAATTTTTTTTGGTGATTTTTTGTGATAATGATATTTCTTGATACTGATTTTTTATGTATAATACGTGGGTGTTTTAAGCTGTCAAGGGAGGTGAAATCTTTGTTATTATGGGAGGAACTAACAACACATTGTTTTAGTTTTTTTTCTTTTTTTTATTAGTTCAGCAGATTAATTGATTGCCTTCTAGTGTGTACGGAGATAGTTAAGGTGCCGATGATTGGTCTTTTCTCTATTTGGAAAGTAGCCATCGCTGCCACAAGTTTTTTTTACCATGGGTGAATTTGAATTTGTTTTTCTCTCCAAGTTAGTGTGAATATATCTCAGTCATGACTTAGGTCATTGTCGGGGAACGGTTTAGTGTTTTAGCTATTGATGCTATAGAGTAATATAGGGGAGAATTTCTTGCATCCGTTTGAATGCATACGTAATGGCACTACATTTTTTTCTCTGGATATTTGTGTTCCAGAAATTGTGAGTTTCTTGCACAATACCCTTGTTGTATTGTGACAACTTTGTGAGAGATAGGAAACTTGGTTAAGTTTTCTAATGACTTATGTCATAGTGCATATGGGAAGTCTTTGCTTGGACACTGTGAGTTGGGAATTCCGTTACAATGACTTTGTGCACATTGGTGGTTTTTTCTAGAATTTTCTAGACAGCTTTATTTGCCGAGTTTTTGCCCTTTTTTAGCAGTTTATGCTAAACGGAGAGAGTTTTTATAGTTTTTGACTATAACATTGAGTTATTCTCTGGAGAATTGGAGTTATAATTGGAGATATAATTGAGATATATTATTTTGGAGGAGATAATTGGAGGTATATATTATTTTGGAGTTTAATATTGAGATATAATATATGGGAGATATATATTTTGGCCATTTTTGATATTTGCCAATGTGGTATGAGCTATGTTTGGTTCAATTATTTTGCAGCCATCTTTGTTGCAAATGGAGACACATATTTGGAGATTATGGGGCAATATTTGGGAGTGTGTGAGTTAGATGCCTTGAGTGCACATTTTTTGGAGATATATTTTTTGGAGCCTGTTTGTTCCACATGGAGTTATTGTGGAAATAGAGGTAAATATTTTTGTATTTGCCGAAATAGAGGTGATTATTCTCTATTCCTGGAGTGGTGTTTTTTTTACTGACATGTGGCTTTGGAGAAATAAGAGAATAATATAAGGGGGTTGGTTATTAACCAAATGGAGGAAATATTTCTATAACCGGAGTGGTGTTATTATTGATATGATGTCTCATAATGGAGTTGGAATTAATCTTGGGCGGGTAACCCTTTTTTTTTTGTGGTTATGGAGTTTTTTCGAGACAAGAGAAGATTTCTGAGGTTCTCTTTTTTTTGATTTCGTGTCTATTTAGAGGCGAATGGCATTACTGCATTACGAGTCATTTGGAGATGTGGGTGCATTTTTCATGTTCACAAGTGTGTTATTCTTGGATATAATTGGGGAAAAGTCATGTTGAGAGAATAGTCTTCGAGACAAATTTTTGAACACATTAGTCATATCCTGGAGTTAATTCTGTGAAATGTGTCCAGTTAGACCTTTTTTTCTTGAGAATCAGAGTTTCCAAACTTACGTGTCTGACTGGACAATTTTGTGCTGTTGTAGAGCATGCGTCCGCAGGTGATTTTTCTGCTGACAAGCGATGTGATGAGCCGTGGTGCTGAGCGTGTGCTGATTCTTTTCCTCTGATGGTGACAGATCAGAATTTTTGCAATATCTGGAAATGTGGCTATAGCATTTCACGAAAGCGCATGTGTGAGAGTTTGCTTTCTGGCAAATTCCATAGCTTTACATGGAGCATTTCTTGGGAAAACGCGGGAGTTATGCATATTATACATGTATTATGTATTTTGTGATTGGGGAAATCTGCTTGTGATTATTCTTTTTTTTTTATTATTTTTCTTCCTTTTTCCTCCATGAGAGATATGATTTGGGGATTGAGCTTAAGTAGCATTTCTTTTTGGACGGTGGTTTGATTTTACCGGGAGGTGTAATTTTTCGAGGGTTATTACTTACGTAAATGGGAGTTTGACATTAAGTCTCATTGTGATTAATTATTGAGCAGTAAAGGGTTTTGCTGTTAAAAGTTGGAGATTTTTGCTGATTTTGTGGGTTGTTCAAATGTCAGAACTAGAGAGAATTTTTGGTTTGGGTGTTACGTGATTCTTTTTCTTTCTTGGGCTTGTTACGAATTTTTTCTTTTTTTTTTTGTGAGCACATTCGAGTTCGAAATGTGAGTGCAGAATTCCGTGGAGTTGCTGTGATTTCTGAGTTGTGTGTGTGCTGATGTGCGAGTTTGGAGAATTGAGTTGGGAGAACTTGATGTTTCTTTTTCTTAGAGAGTTGTGATAATGACTTATCATTTTAGTAGTCATATTAAGGGAGTTAATTGGGAGACGTTCAGTTAGTATTCTGACCCTTTTTTTTGAGATCATTGTTTGATAGAAGTAGTGTTGGGTTAATTTTCTTAGATTGACCAGAGACTTGACTGACATACTAACGCCCAAAAAGTCGATCCCGACTCCAGCAAGACGTCCACCAGCCGTGAAGAGAGGTTGCTGCCATGTTGTCCAGGGTGATTACAAGTATTTCCATGATGGGTGTTCGAGAGAATCTACAGCGTGTTTTTTTGGGGGATCTACAAGAAGCCGTGAGAGTCTTCTACGATGAGGGAGGCATTCCGTCGTCCTACAGTTGCTACAGCCTGCTATAGCCTGTTGCTGTCTGTGCAGCTACTTGCAGACAAGCGAAGAGGGATATTCAAGAATCCTAATGCAGAAAATATGAGAGAAATGCGTTTTGTGTTATTGGGAGATTAAAGCGTGATAAGACTTTATTTTATAATGCCAGAGACTTGCAGTTTTACTTATTTTATTTTAAGCTTGGCCAGTGTTTTGTATAAGCAATTCTGCTAGGCGGGAGCTAGCATATAGGGTCGAGGCCGAGCAATCTGTAAGACATAGGTTTTGATAATAATATATTGTTCGTGCATTCTCTGTAACTTGTGGAATGTGGAGGACAGGCAGAGTAACGACCTGAGGGTAGCTGATCAATGAGTTTCTAGGGGATGGCGTGAGATAAAATGCTTAATTCAGGAAGTCAATGTACGACAGTTTATGAACTCTTCCCAAAGTGCCTTTGTGAACTAGATGCAGCTAGAACCGCGAGGCGCTATCGAAACTGTGTGTTCGTATGTGCTTGTGCGCCTCTTTCTGTTAAAAGCGTTCATACCCAAACCTATGGGAGGGATTTTTGACAGAGGGCTTCGAGTCATAGGCAAGATGCCGTGGCATTCGCCGGGGAGGTTTTTGTGACAATGTTTAGTGCCCGGTTGGAAATGGGTAAGTGTTACCTTTACTTTAGCCAAAGGGGTGGCTTGTTTGATATCTTGTAAGATGTTCCATTTTATTAACTTTGTCTTTAAACTTGTGTGTACACTTACCGGAATGTGTTCTGTATCTTTGACAGACGGTCTGGATTTCGGTGGGACAGAGTTCCCAGGGAAAGGTGTGACCTTTTGGGTGACTGACAATGAGTTGTTTTAAGTTAGTCTGTAAGACTGGATTACTTAGTTAATCGACTTAGTTATTATTGTAAATAAACGTTATGTTATGATGCAACTCTCTCATTTTCATTACCTGTTAGAATGGAGAGAGAGAGGAGGAGAGAGAGAGAGATGGGGTGATTGCCGAGAGAGAGAGAGAGAGAGATGGGGTGATTGCCGGGAGAGAGAGAGAGAGAGAGCCTGTGTGTATAATGGAGTTATGGGGTCTGCCTTCCGTTTCGTGTCCACGCTTACCTTATAAATACATGGAGGTTTTCCCCATGTTTATATATATATATATATATATATATATATATATATATATATATATATATATATATATATATATATATATATATATATATGGGTGTGTGTGTGTGTGTGTGTGTAATAAAATATAATATATATGTGTGTGTGTGTATGTGTGTTGTTACCGAGGTTCCAACCTCGGTACAGTTTTAAATGGGAAAAATAATAAATGTTGGTATCAATGAACCTTGTAGCAGCAAGGCGCTGAGGTGACATTCGTCCTCTCTCTCTCTCTCTCTCTCTCTCTCTCTCTCTCTCTCTCTCTACACACACAATTTATCTACAAAATACATTTATTTGAGAACAAAAGGATTAACTGGTTCTTAACAAATTGTTTTACTGAAAAATCAAATTTAAAATCCAAATAACTCAAATCACCCTAGGATTGAAACTAAACCCTTCCACCCCTTTCTCTGCAATAACTAATATTAGTTTAGTTATAAAAACTAGAAAAGTCATAGCACA
Organism: Macrobrachium nipponense; assembly: GCF_015104395.2. NCBI lineage: Eukaryota > Metazoa > Arthropoda > Malacostraca > Decapoda > Palaemonidae > Macrobrachium > Macrobrachium nipponense. Next base: position 45,682,293 of record NC_061098.1, on the reverse strand, counting down.
GTCTTATAAGTACTAACACCATAGCCACGGAACTTCGTATAGTTCTCCATCTTAGTTTTCTAAGTTATCTTACTCTCCCATTATGTAGGGGAATAGCTCGCATGTACACAAGCATGAATTCAATCACAAGACACTCCTAGATAAAATAACGTCATGGATTCGTCACGAGTTCATGACGTCATATACAAATCATTATCACACCCATAAAATCTACTCAAAACCAGTTTCAAAAACCATATCTACTTCCGCTCACGCACGGATACAGGACTTGGTCTAATCTGCTTAGGCAGTTGGTCAACATCTGGAATGAGAGGAATAACACCCCCCAAACAGAGCAGAGACTGGCAGACCAAGTAAGAAACATAAAGAAAAAGAACTGGCTCTCCCCAACAGAAAGAGAAGAAATGGAAAGGGAAATGACGTTTACAAGAAGACGAACTGAGAGACGATGCCACAGAAGACGACAGGGATGATGAGGTTTTCAAACAACGACACACGAAGAAAACACCGACGCAGTAACAGAGAGGACAGAATGGGTAGAAAAAATCAGACAATTGATGGAGCCAGATACAAAGAGAGCAAAGACCCCTCTATGAAAGCCTACAACACCAAGAAATTAAGCTAGAAAACAAGTGAGGTCAATGAAATAATGGGAATAGTAAACACCACCAGTATCACAGAAACAAATAACTTGCCATATGCAGGAGCAAGATTAGTAGCAGAACTGATGGGGATAAAAACACCAACACCACCAACACAACCAACCCAACAAAAACCAAAACAGCAACCGCCTTGGAAAAGGCGCCTGGAAAAGCAAATCATAGTGATGAGATCTGACTTGAGTAAACTAAAAGAGATGACAGAAAAAAGGCTAAGGAACAAGAAAACAAGGGAGGAACTGAACGAGAAATACAAAGTACAGGAGATGGGACTAAACAACACAATAGCATATGTAAAGCAGAGGCATAAGGCCCAAGCACATAAGATCCAACGGTACATGAACAGGAATTAGGGATACCAACAGAACAAACTATTCAGAACCAACCAGAAAAGACTATACAGCCAACTAAGAGGGGAAGACAACCACCAAGAAATTCCTGAAGCCAAACCGAGTAAGTGACTCTGGGAAAACATATGGAATAATCCAGTACTACACAACAAACATGCAACATGGCTCCAGGAAGTCAAGGAAGAAGAAACAGGGAGAATAAAACAAAGATTCACTGAGATCACGATAGCCACAGTCAGACACCAACTAAAGAAAATGCCAAACTGGAAAGCTCCAAGTCCAAATGAAGTCCATGAATACTAGCTCAAAAACTTCAAGACCATACACCCGCGAATAGCAGAAAAATTCAAGCATTGTATCACAAATCACCATGCGCCCAAATGGATGACCATAGGAAGAACATCCGTAGTACAAAAAGTCAAGAGTAAGGGTAATATAGCCAGTAACTACAGGCCTATCACCTGCCTACCAATAATGTGGAAGTTACTAACAGGTATCATCAGTGAAAGGCTATACAACTACCTAGAGGAGACAAAACACCATCCCCCACCACAGAAAGGGTGCAGAAGGAAAGTGTAGGGGCACAAAAGACAGCTCCTGATAGACAAAATGGTAATGGAGAACAGTAGGAGAAGGAAAACTAACCTAAGCATGACATGGATTGACTATAAGAAAGCCTTCGACATGATACCACACACATGGCTAATAGAATGCCTGAAAATATATGGGGCAGAGGAAAACACATCAGCTTCCTCAAGAATAATGTGCAACTGGAATACAATACTTACAAGCTCTGGAATAAGACAAGCAGAGGTTAATATCAGGAGAGGGATCTTCCAGGGCGACTCACTGTCCCCACTACTCTTCGTAGAAGCCATGATTCCCATGCCAAAAGTACTGCAGAAGATGGATGCTGGGTACAAACTCAAGAAAAACGGCAACCTAATTAACCATCTGATGTTCTTGGACGACATCAAACTGTATGGTAAGAGTGGAAATAGATAGCTAATCCAGACTGTAAGGTATTGTTTCTGGGGACATCAGGATGGAGTTTGGAATAGACAAATGTGCCTTATTCAACATACAAAAGGGCAAAGTAACAAGGACTGAAGGGATAAAGCTACGAGATGGGAGCAATATCAATCACATAGATGAGACAGGATACAAATACCTGGGAATAATGAAGGAGGGGATATAAAACACCAAGAGATGAAGGACCACGATCAGGAAAGAAATATACTTAAGTTAAAACTCAACGCCGGAAATATGATAAAAGCCATAAACCATGTGAGCAGTGCCAGTAATCAGATACAGCACAGAATAGTGGAATGGACGAAGGCAGAAATCGGCAGCATAGACCAGAAAACTAGGAATCATATAAACAATACACAATGCATACACCCAAGAGCAAATATGGACAGACTATACATAACACGAAAGGAAGGAGGGAGAGGACTACTAAGTATAGAGGACTGCGCCAACATCGATAACAGAGCACCGGGGCAAAATCTAAAAACCAGTGAAGACGAATGGCTCAAGAGTGGATGGAAGAAGGACTGATAAAAGTAGATGAAAGACCCCAGAAATATACGGAGACAGGAGAATAACAAACAGAACAGAGGACTGGCACAACAAACCAATGCACGGTCAGTACATGAGACAGACTAAAGAACTAGCCAGCGATGACACATGGCAATAGCTACAGCGGGGAGAGCTCAAGAAGGAAACTGAAGGAATAGTAACAGCAGCACAAGATCAGGCCCCTAAGAACCAGATATGTTCAAAGAACGATAGATGGAAATAACATCTCTCCCATATGTAGGAAGTGCAATACGAAAAATGAAACCATATGTCCGGCACTTGCACAGAACCAGTACAAAAAGAGGCATGATTCAGTAGCAAAAGCCCTCCACTGGAGCTTGTGCAAGAAACATCAGCTACCTTGCAGTAATAAGTGGTACGAGCACCAACCTGAAGGAGTGATAGAAAACGATCAGGCAAAGATCCTCTGGGACTATGGTATCAGAACACATAGGGTGATACGTGCAAATAGACCAGACGTGACGTTGATTGACAAAATAACAAAGAAAGTATCACTCATTGATGTCGCAATACCATGGGACACCAGAGTTTAAGAAAAAGAGAGGGAAAAAATGGATAAGTATCAAGACATGGAAATAGAAATAAGAAAGATATGGGATATGCCAGTGGAAATTGTACCCATAATCATAGGAACACTAGGCACGATCCCAGGATCCCTGAAAAGGAATCTAGAGAAACTAGAGGCTAAAGTAGCTCCAGGACTCATGCAGAAGAGTGTGATCCTCGAAACTATGCACATAGTAAGAAAAGTGATGGACTCTTAATTAAGGAGGCAGGATGCAACCCGGAACCCCACACTATAAATACCACATAGTCGAACAGAGTACGTGATTGGCAAAAAGAAAAAATGAAAAAAAAAAAAAAAATTAATTCACGAAAAACCCTTGAGGCTCATAGAGGCACTGTAATTCATGCCAACAGGGAAACGATTCACAAGTTCACAGGTGCTGGAATAGAGCTAGTAAAATAAATCATGAATGTGGAAATCTCTCACTGTCACGGAATCATTTTTACGCCATAATTGCGTCATAAGGTTATTTACCTTCTGTTAAATCTTTAATCAAAAGATTTTACTGGCGTGAAAAGCTGGAAATAAAAGAGATTCGACATTCTGGATAATATTTGCATTAAAACTCAGTGTCTTGGTTAGAGTCGCAGTTTATTATTAGTTTCACAAAACGTCGATATCAGTAAGTAATAGGTCATGTTTTTCCTTCCCCTGAAATACACAAATAATCTGAGGCTTTGGTATAGTATATTGCTCAATCAAAGGCTTATAGTTCTATCTATTGCGAATGTTCAAGTAAAGAAATCTTTGGATTTTGCGTGTGTGAAAAGCTGAAGGTAATAGGGAATTAACTTCTTGGATTATATTATCTGTAAATTCAGTAATTTTTCCAAACAACGATATATCAAGATAATAAGAAATACTTCTCTTCAATTGCAAAACATAAATGCTCTATAGGGCCCCATACACTGAACGGTTGTCTGAACGATGTCTGTATCGCTCGCAGCAGCATTGTGTAAGGGCTTGTCTGAATGGAAAAGTGGGCGGAGTTTCGTGGTCTGAACGATCTCAGCGAGAATCTGTCACGACCAGGTTGCTGGCTTGCGACTTATGTCTGTCATACACAGGTCGTTCAATGTGTGAGTTTGTCTCCCAATATAACGCTATCGCGTGTATCTCTTCTAGAGATGATATCAGTCTTCACGAAACATGATATCAGGACTGATATCAGACTGAAATCGGTGCGGAAATCGTTCATACTGTCCGAATAGTGTGTGGTAGTGTGTGTGTGTGTGTGTGTGTGTGTGTGTGTGTGTGTGTGTGTGTGCATCGATAATGACAATCGTTCAGGTAATCGTTCATATAATCGTGCAGTGTATGGGGCCATTTCAGGCTTCAGTATATATTTCTCAGTCAAAAGCGTGCACGTCTCTTAAAGAACCTGAAGATAAAAGCCTCATCTTTAGCAGTGGTTATTAAGTGCTAAGAATTTCTCTCTTCCGAGGCCAAAAAACTTGCGGGGAGGGGGGAGACTTGATCCTGTCTTTGGGGTGGACTTTCTCAGACTTTTGCCTTATTTTTAGAGCTATCTTTTTCATTTGCCTTCTGTGAAGTTGTCCCTTTCTCTCATTTGCTTCCTGACGACTGGAGTCTTTCTTATACGTTTTACTAAGGCCTTCTTACACTAGACAGAATTTATGTTTTTTATATACTCACTTTTTTATTCAAGTGATATATGAAATTTCTTTTCTGTGTTTTTTCTCATTTTTATCTTCCGCATACCATCGCAGATAGATGCTATGAAAAGTATATGAAAAAATGTCACTTTCTTAATATCTGTGTTTATTTTGCATGGTTGAATTTCATAAAAGAGGCACTGAAATTCATTCATGCAAAACTATACCTTAAATCGAGATAGTGACTTCACTTCACTATATCTTTCCATATTATTTAGGGAGAATCTGGAAGACACAGATAAGAATAAATAAGAAAATTATTGTCACACATCACTTGCCCGAAATAAACTTTCCCTACAGAGAATCTGTAGAGACTCTAAAGGAACAGTTTAGTAATAAATGTAAATACGTCAAAATAAATTTTTTTTTACTGCTTTCAAAATCAGAACGGGAGATTAATGTTCTCATCTCTCCAGTTTTCCACGAATTTTCGTAAGAAAAAAAACATTTGCAAAGCCAGAGAAAATATTACTAGACTTGTATTTCAAAATCATGAAACATTCCCCGAGAATCATATTATTCTTTGAAGACTAATTCCCCAATCCATATGCTAATCTATATATATATATATATATATATATATATATATATATATATATATATATATATCTATATATATATATATATATATATATATATATATATATATATTCTAAAGCATGGGAAACACCCTTTCTGACGAGCGGCTCATTTACGAGAAATTAGAGCAGGTTTTTTGTTTTCTGTATATTGGTAGAGCGATTCATAGTTACCGAGTTTTGCACAATTCATGGAGTTAAGCAGAGACTTTTTGTTCAAAAGTAAAAAAAAGGATTTTTACCTCTTAGCTTGTGTGTGTGGCACGTGTGGTGGTAATGGCTGAACGTTTAACATGTTTTAAAAAACAATTAGACTGAGCTCTCTCCTCTCTCTCTCTCTCTCTCTCTCTCTCTCTCTCTCTCTCTCTTTCTCTCTCATTTTAGAGAAGAAAAATCATTTGAACGTGAATTTCGACACGTTTATGTTACTAAATTGTGACATAATAGGAAAATATTTCTACATTACAGCAGTACTTGTGTTTCGAAATGTGCGTGAAAGTCCTTGCAATTCTCAGAAGTTAAGGACTATTGTGTTTACTAAATTATAAAAATCTGAACATATTTCATATTTACAGCAGCATGTGAGTCAAAACCGCAAAAACTAGAATAGTTTTCTACTTTTCTGCAAAAATAGGAAACTGCCATCATAAAAGCATAACGATTGATGGCGATTAAAAAAGCGGAATACGTATTTTTCAAAACACCTTCCACCAGATATTCAACCTAACCGTTTTAAGCCTTTAGGATATATAAATTTTTGTCTTTAGAATATTACTTTTTTTAGTTTTTTGACTATTTATTATTTTTGGTTTGAATCTATTAATTTTTTATGTCTTTAGAATATTTATTGATTTTAGTCTTTAGGAATATTTATTGATTTTCTCTTTGAAATATATTTATTTTTTATGTCTTTAGAATATTTATTAATTTTAAGTCTTTAGAATATTTATTCGATTTGCTACGCCTATGGAATATTTATTCAATTTTTAGGTGTTTAGAATATTAAGTAATTTTTTTGTCTTAAGAATACATGTATAATTTTACGTTTTTAGAATATTTATTAATTTGTTTTACGCCTTTAGAATATTCTTTAATTTTTTACGTCTTTAGAATATTTATTAATTTTTTTGGATCTTTAGAATATTTATTACAGTAGATACAAATAATGCACTTCGTTTTCTACAGATGTTTAGGAATAACCTTCAGATTCCCTTTCCTTGTTCTTTTCCTTATTACAATTATGATGTTTTTCATGTTAAAATCTCTTACAGAGCCAATTGTTTCTTTTTGCACTTTTTCCATATGATTGTGTCCCTGAATAATAATAAGAATAATAATAATAATAATATGAAGGTAGGAGACCCTCTCTTAAACATGTTTTGTTAAAGATGATGGCAGCATCAGTGGAATTGATTTTATATATGGTCTTTTCAATTCTTCCTTATTATTCTCTTCTCATCAGGGCTGATATTTGCTAATAGCTGGCCGATGTTCATATCTTGGTTAAAGAAATGTTTTCTAAAAATACTAATTTATTGTTATGATAACAAAAGTTGTTAACAAATCTTAGTAATGGAATTCCAACGTTTCCAACCGTATCATCGGTTCATTTTCAAGGAAAGGTGAGCGTGAACTGATTGGAATGGGGTCG
>NC_061098.1:45663270-45674709 GCF_015104395.2 Macrobrachium nipponense | reverse complement strand
TTGAGGAGCGAGGTCAGGTTGGGTGCTGGTCCTTCGCCAGCATCCAAGTCCAAAACTCTTCTAACACGATCCCTTCCGACGGGTAAAACGCGCCTTTCGCGTGTCATACGATGGTCAGACATCTCTATGAACGTTCTGTACCAACACAAATGTTCAAAGTCTCGCACAAGCTCAGTCAAACACGATTGCGGCAAAAGATCGCTGACGGATGATGCTACGATGATGCTGGCTGGAGCGAGAAGGAAGGATTCCGCGCATGCGCACTTGGGTCACGCTTTGAAACAAAATAACACCTCGATCCGTGAACTCCCAGCATCCCCCAAGGCGCGTGATTCAAAAGTTTTCGGCTGGTAGGCCTATAAGTATTTTTCCGCGAATTTAAAAAAAAAACTTTTTTGAGTCGACGTATGGTACGTCCAATCGGCATACGCGAGACATTTTGACTCGACGTTTAATACGTCCAATCGGCGTAAGAGGGTTAATATATATACATATAAAAAAAATTGAGTTACCAACTTCTGATGGAAAAGAACAGTAAAGTAACTCCTGGAGAATTAACAACTTTTCTTCTACCTATATTTACAAAACTCCCCTATTTCAAATACGCAGCATTCTCTCCAAAACTATAAAAATTTGTTTCAATGACAGAACTTCTGAAGAATAACAAACCAAACCACCTCTTATGATATTTTTTCTTATTTTCTCTTTATCTCACCATTAATAAGAAAATATTTCTTTTAGTCAAAGGACATCTGTAGAACAAGAGAACAGTAACTTTATGGAAATGCACAGCTTCCTCTACAAAACTAAACCAAGAACCATTCTTTTTATATATATAATATTATTCCTATCGTCAAAGGCAGTCTCATGATTCCCATCTCTCCCTGAAAAGGCAGAAGAAAAAATGTCGTGTTCTCATTTTCATCTTTGATTCCGAAAGGTTGAGACTTCCATGACCTGTGGAATGAGATTCTGATTCTTTTTTGATAGCAGGTCCCTCCCCGGATGTCGGACTTTTATTCTCTGAGGGATTGGATGGCGTGGCCATATGGCACAGACTTGGGTGTCTGGCTTTTTATACTAATTCTTTTTTTTATTTATGTGTTTTATTTGTTGATTATTTTATTGTTAGTTGTCTGTCTAAAGCTAAAGTTTTTGATGTTTCTGAGATTTAGTTTTGATTCATTGCCTTGAAATAGGATTAAGGTATTACTTTCATCATAGATCTTTATAGGATTGGACGTGGGAATATGACAAGATCTTGGGAGTTTTTTATGCAAATTTTTCGTAGTTCTCTCTTTATTCGTAGTTGTCTGTCTAATCTATTAATTTTAAATAAATTGATATGGTAGCATACATTACTAATGCTATGTGAGAAGTTCTGTTTACAGACCATAAGTACATAAGTACTTGAATTTAAAGAAGTATTTACAAAGTATTTGAACCTTCTTGTTTGAAAGTTTTCATAATAACATTAACCAGGAATATCAAATGCCTAGCGAAGTCCCAGGCTCGAATCCTGGCCAGTCAAGAGACCCACATCGATTGTAATTCCTTCGGGGTGTAAGGAATTCCCAAGTTATTACTGAAATCGATACTGAACCATAGCTGTGCCTCAATATCTGTGAATGTAAAAATTCATCATACACACACTTACACACTCACACACACACACACACACTTACACACTTCACACACACACACACACACTTACACACTCACACACACACACACACACACACACACATATATATATATATATATATATATATATATATATATATATATATATATATATATATATATATATTCATATATATATATATATATATATATATATATATATATATATATATATATATAATATATATATTCTCAATTCAATTTCAAGAACCTATTTAGTGTATAATTACAATCTGGCAATTTAGATTTTTCACTTAATTTCTTTCCCCCCTACAGTGGAATCCTGAAGTGATTAGTATTTTTGTCTTGTCTTATGGGTACATAAGCATTTTTCATCCGTGCTGGAATGGGAGAATGTTACATGTGTTATTCCGAAGGCTGCAGGAATTACTGATTATCTGGTGATTTGAGAAACTTCCATTTAAGTGAAGCCTCTTGAATGAATTACCATTTTTTCATTTCAAACAAGAACTCATTATAAACTTTAATAAAGCCAAGGAAAATTCATCAACTACATATACTTGATTGAAACTCTTTTTCATATTATAGCCTATTCATAGGGATGAGTGCAAATAAGATTTTACTATAATGTCGATAATAATACACAAGTAAAAATTACGCTAAAGTTTTTTCGGCGCAATCGAGTTTCCCGTAGGTACAGCCGCTACAGCGTATGATAAAGGCACCGAAAATGGATCCACCTTTAGGTGGTCTCGGTATAATGCTGTATGAGCCCCGGCCTGGGTGGTGGCCAACCTTACAGCGTTTCCAGACGCACAATCATGCCTCACTTTAACCTCAAATCAAATGAAAACTGCTGAGGCTAGAGGGCTGCAATTTGATATGCTCGAGGGTCGGAGGGTGGATGATCAACATACTAAATTTCAAGAGTTTAGTAATAAAAAGAAAAAATTCTCCAGGCTGCATATATGAAATTCCTTGCAAAATGTGTGATAAAGTCTATTACGGACAAACCGGTAAATCTCTTTCACAACGTCTTAAACAACACCAATATTCTGTGAGAACTGGGCAAATATCGAATGCATTATTCGTACATATGAGAGATTTAGATCATCCCATTAACTGGATTCAAGCAAGAGCCTTAATCCCATGTAATGACGCAGTTATAAGGAGTATCATTGAATTTTGTTGCATCAAGTCAAATAATGGAAATGTTCTAAATTTATTAGAAAACAACAAAGGAACTAAAATATCCCTGAAAAGAGCAATGTATATTAACATAAAGATTATGAAATCTTTGATCCATATCTTTGGTGTGTCAATACCTTTCTAATTTCAAAGGGTTCGGCTGCCTCATCTGAGATATGAAGAAGGAGAAATGTTTATTTCAAGAGATGAAAGACGGTATGAAAAACGATTACGAAAATAATTACAGGTGAATTCAACAGATGCGTATTTCAGAGTTGATATAACACCACTAGAGCTCTCATTAAGGCAATTTCCTTATCCAGTTTACAATGGAATTCGACATGAGAACTTGACATTCTATTTCATCCAAGTTCCTGACCCCTGAACACTAAGGGCAAGCATTTCCCACCTACTACAGAATCCTTTCCAGCGAGCATCGGGGCCCTATAGATGTCCTATCCTGGAAAGTACCTCCAGCTGGACCTTCCAGCCACCTGCGCCAAAAACGCCGTCGGATTCCGGGTCAGAGGAATTGCAAATGGCCCTGTGCCTGGGATTCCTCTCTTTCTCTCCCTCACTCTTCTCTGTCTCTCCTTCCAGTCTCAGGTCGCTGTTTCGCTTCAATCAACCTGCATATTGTTGGGCATCTTATTGCAATCTTCGATTCGGTTGCCCTGTTCCCGTCTCTCATCACTTTACTCCGTTTCCGCTTCATTTGCTTTGTTTGTTTATCTTATACGTCCCTCTTTCTTACCATTTCTTCTAGTTTAATCTTTTTTATAAGAGTTTTTATGCCATTTTTAATCTGCTAAACCATTTCAATGGACTTTTATTACATTTTAGTTTGATTTATTTAATTTTTACGATGTTTTCTTTACTTTCGGATTACTTTTTTTTTTGAGTAATAGAAAAGAAACCTTAATTTAACATGCCAACAAATCTGCAGAGGCAAAAAATCTAGTAAATAATAAATAATGTTGGTTCCAGCAATGTCAAAGTTAGGTCGAGGCAGAGAGAAACGAACAGACTAATTCTGATGAATGATTCAACCTTTTGAGACGAATGCTACTGTGGGGAGGCTCTCCAAAGATTTAAATGGTATATGATTCTCTCGTCTCTCTCTCTCTCTCTCTCTCTCTCTCTCTCTCTCTCTCTCTCTCTCTCTCTCTCAGAATGTGAACTATTAGCGGTAGAATTTGAATATGAAAAATTAATGAACATAGTAATATATAGACCCCCTAATACTAAAGAGTTTGACTTAATAATAGAAAAATTGGATGATATATGTAGAAATCACAAGGACTGGATTATTCTCCTATCTGGAGACTTCAACTTTCCTTTCGTAGACCGGAAAGAACGTAGAGGAGATTGTGGTTGTACTTATACATATAAAAAAGAGAGAAATAGTAGTGCAGAAGATAAGAGGCAATTCGAAAAGCTATTAGATATGCTACTAGAATACAACATTCAACAAATAAATCACCTGCCAACAAGAAAGGAAAATACTTTAGGCCTAGTATTTGTGAACGAGATGAATTATGTTAAAGAAATAATAGTTTATAATGCGAGTATTTCAGACCATAATGTCATAGAGTTAACAGTCCATTCCAAAGCAAGTGAAAACAGAGATAAGCAAGAAATGAAAAAGTGGGAAGGATATGGAAAATACAACTTCTACAGTAAAAATATAAAATGGTCAGAAATAAATGGAGAATTAAACAAAGATTGGGATAACATTTTCGTAAGTGATGATATAAAGGTAAATACGGAGATATTATATAAAATATTATAGAGAAATAGTGGATAAATATATACCGAAGAAGAAAATTAACATCATTCATGCATACCAAGAGACAGAAGGATCTTGTTCCAGAAAATCAGAAAGTGGAAAAAAGGTCTTGCAAAAGAAAAAACTGCATGGAAAGTTATAGAACTAAAAAGTAAGATAGAAAATGCAGAACAAAAGATTATACAATCAAAAGAAAATGAAAAACGGGACTTGGAAGAAAAAACCCTAATAAATATCAAGGTCAAAACCCCCCCCAAACTATTATACTCATACGCGAAGAAGATGAATAAAAGAAGAATAGAAATTGGCCCTCTAAGATTTGAAGGGAGATTAACGAATGAAAAAAAGGAAATTTGTAACATATTGGCAGAACGATATAAGAGAGAATTCACCCCTAGTATAGATAATGAAGATAATGATAAAGAAGTAAGGGACGAAAATAGTGAATATTTAGCTGACATAGATATTAATGAAGCTGATATTGTGCAGGCTATTGATGAAATTAAAAATGGAGCTGGAGCAGGGCCTAATGGAGTTCCTGCTATTTTGTTAAAGAAAGTAGTTCATTCTATTGCAAAGCCACTTGCAATATTATTAAGACAAAGTGTAGATACAGGCAAGATTTATGATGAGCACAAATTAGCATATATTACCCCTACTTTCAAAAGTGGATCAAGACTAGAGGCAAGTAATTATAGGCCTGTGAGTCTAACATCACCTATTATGAAAGTGTATGAAAGGGTAATGAAGAAAAATATTATGAAACATTCAATAAAAAATAATTTGTTTAATATGGGACAACATGGTTTCGTACCCGGAAAAAGTACACAAACCCAACTGTTAGTCCACCGTGAGAACATATTCAAAAATATGAAAAGCGGAAATGAAACAGATGTGGTTTATCTAGACTTTGCAAAAGCTTTTGACAAGGTAGACCATAATATATTAGCGAAGAAAATTAGAAAACACAATATCGTGGATAAAGTAGGAAGATGGTTAAAAGAATTTTTACACAACAGAAAACAGATAGTTATTGCAAACGATGAAAAATCGGATGAAGCCAAGGTAATATCCGGTGTGCCACAAGGTACGGTGTTAGCTGCAATACTGTTTGTTATTATGATTGAAGACATAGACAGTAATGTTAAGGATCCAGTAGAGAGTAGTTTCGCTGATGACACAAGAATAAGTAGAGAAATTACTTGCGATGAAGATAGGAACGCGTTCTACAAAGAGACCTTAACAAAATATATGATTGGGCAGAGGTAAATAGGATGGTATTTAACTCTGATAAATTTGAATCAATAAATTATGGAGAAAGAGAAGGAAAGCTATGTGCATATAGGGGACCTAATAATGAGACAATCACAAATAAGGAAGCAGTTAAAGACCTTGGTGTGATGATGAATAGGAGCATGTTATGCAATGATCAAATAGCAATTCTGATGGCAAAATGTAAAGCGAAAATGGGAATGTTGTTACGGCACTTCAAAACAAGAAAAGCTGAACACATGATTATGCTTTATAAAACATATGTTCGTAGTCCACTTGAATATTGCAATATGATATGGTACCCACACTATCAAAAGGATATTGCACAAATAGAGAGTGTACAAAGGTCCTTTACAGCTAGAATAGAAGAAGTTAAGGACCTTGCCTACTGGGAAAGACTACAATCCTTAAAATTATATAGTCTAGAAAGGAGAAGAGAACGCTAAATGATAATTCAGGCATGGAAACAGATAGAAGGAATAGTAGAAAACATCATGGAACTAAAAATATCAGAAAGAGCAAGCAGAGGTAGATTAATAGTGCCCAAAACTATACCAGGAAAAATAAGGAAAGCACACAGGACATTAATCCACTACGCACCAGCATCGATAATGCAGCGTCTATTCAATGCGTTGCCAGCTCATCTGAGGAATATATCAGGAGTGAGCGTAGATGTGTTTAAGAATAAGCTCGACAAATATCTAAACTGCATCCCAGACCATCCAAGATTGGAAGATGCAAAATATACTGTAAGATGTACTATAACTGATTCACTTAAGGTAGATTCTCGGGTGAGCCTTATTCTTACGAGACGTTTGTTTGGTGGCTGCTGATTGGCTGGTACCGGGAGGTAGGCAGCTCCCAGCCAATCAGCGGCCGCCAAACTAACGTCTCGTAGGCATAGGGCTCAACCAAGAATCTACCTTAAGTGAACCAGTTATAGCAACTCTCTGGTAGACATTAGAGGTGCCTCACACTGAGGGACCTGGGGCAACCCGAACAACATGTAAGGTCTGTAAGGTAAGGTCTGTAAGGTCTCTCTGTGAAGCATCGTTTTGACCCATTTCAATAAAAAGACTCCCAATTTTATAGCCACTGACACTAGAGTCATATTAGATAAAATAAAACGTCCTCAAGCTGATGCCCTCAACAGGTAGAAGAAACCCTACCAGCTACTAGAGATGTCCCTCTAGCAGGCGCCGAGTCAGAGGCAAAGTTTAATGAGGCGTAACTCCTCCAGAGAAGGAGGGATTGGTCCTAGGGCTACTCGTGATCAATAGAGGCATCCAATGCAACAGAAGCAACAGGCAACAGCTGCAGGGATCAATTCCAGATTCGGGCATAAGCAGCGACCTCTCTCAACAGCTCAAACAAACAGACTGCCTTTCCCGTCCTCCTCTGAGCCTCTCAGGACAAAAATGATGCCTCTCAAAAGAGACGAGGCTTCATTTGCACTACTCGAAAAGAAAGAGAGAAAATAAAAATAGCTGAGATCGGTTGTTAACAGACAAAGACTGATGAAGAGGATTTAAGTGTCATGAAACAATGCACAGGTGGCTTAATACAAAAATGTACAGAAATACAATTAATCAATGAACTAAAGTAATACAGTTGTAATAAAAAAGCACCACCAACTGACGATAAATCATTATAGAAATATGGAATTACTCAACTTTTCTAGCAGGGGAATTCAATCATTACGTGATTAATGGCTTACGATGTAAGGCTGAACTCTTATCTTGAAAAGTCATTAGAGATGATGGATAAATATTTCGCAAAAAATAAATGAGATTATTAACAGTTCATTCTATGTCAGATGCACTATCTCATTAACACAACTGAATATATCAACGAAGCTTCATTTGATTTCAACTATTTCGAAAGAAATCAAGTTATCAAAATATTTCATTGTGAGAGATTGAAATGAGATTTCCTCTTCGATATGATTTCAGAATCAGAGACTCTCCTTCTTAGACTCTTATTTCAGAAGAGCAAGAGAGACAACAGAGCGTGAATCTCCCCCTCCATCCAATTGCAATGTGTCAATGAAACTAGGTAAACAAATAATTAATATTTATTTGCTTAATTTGATTACTTTAAGAAATTATCAATATTCAGGTAATGCTATAATAATTATCCTGTTATATTAATTAGCTGACCAGAGATGCAGGTAAGTCATGCAATGATCAAATGAATGTCTCCACAGGTGACCAGAGATTTATTTTGATGAAGGACTATTTCAGAAGTGAGAGGAAGCAGAAAGAGTGATCCTGATGTACTCTTCATCTTTGTGTTTTGGTTAAACTGATTCGCATTTCTCAGTTATGTCATTTGTTTCAGTGCTTTAATTTAATCATAATTATATATTCAGATTATTATTATTTCAAAAGTAATTCCCCAATTCTAAATATATTTATTTATTTTGCTGATTTCACATTATTTGTAAATTATTTCAATAGTTCACTGGTAATATCTCTCTCTCTCTCTCTCTCTCTCTCTCTCTCTCTCTCTCTCTCTCTCTCTCTTTATATATTTATATATATATATATAATATATATATATATATATATATATATATATATATATATATATATATATATATATATATATATACCATACATATATATATATATATATATATAATATATATATATATATATATATATATATATATATATATATATATATATAATATATACATCATATATATATAATATATATATATATATATATATATATATCTATATATATATATATATATATATATATGTGTGTGTGTGTGTGTGTGTGTGTGTGTGTGTGTGTGTGTATTGAAATTAAGGTTTACGGTTACTGAATTTTTAAAATATTGCAGTGTTCTAGCTCACTGTACATTGCATTGAATATATCAAGAATATAAGTATTAGTCAACATCATATATATATATATATATATATATATATATATATATATATATATATATATAAAGATATATGCCACAAAGGAAAAATAAACGAAGGAGTATCTGCGAGACCTTTCAACGTTAAACGTCATTTACTAAGCAGAAACTGACATACATGAGGAAAAAGACAATACAAGAAGATTCGTATAACTGACAGATAGGGATTATAAAGAGATTAGTACTTAGAATCCAACACACCTGGGAGATGAGTAACCTTCCCAAACAAGCATAAACAATGGGTGCAATTAAAGGTTTAAGACAATCATCTCAGATACAAGGACAAGACAATTAAAGGAATATAGGTGACAGCTATTCAGAACTTGGTAAACAAAACCATATTCACAATACTTATTCACAATACATGTCAGACATACATTACAACAAAGATAACTCTAAGGCAACTAATTTTTATTTAAGTCTGTAATTATATCTTTGAGGTCATTCTTAAACATGTTACAAATACAAGGCTCTAAAAAATAAAAAAAGGCCCAACCACGACTAACATTGAAATTACTATGAAAAGTAAGTTGTATTTCTTAAAGCAGATTCTAAAAGATTTCGTGATAAGACATCTCATGACCTTGCAATTACTGAACTAACCAACCTAATTTATTCGGTGGTTGTTTTCACTCAAATGATGAATATTGCATTAGATGTTTGCCCAGTTTTTACAGAAATATTTATGCTGGCTTAGCCTTACTTCTAGGCCTTTGTTAGACTTTCCGAGATAAAATGAGGGACAATCCATACATGGAAATTTATATATTATGTTGTTGCTTTCTCTGGGGCCATTTTTTATTAACATTCCTTTTAGTGTGCTATTATAGGAAAAAACAAGGTTGACATTAAAGCTTGTAACAATGATTTAATGGTTTCAAATCCGTTAAAATAAGGCAAACGGAGAATGTTCTTAGAATTTTCTTTCTGCGTGTTACTTACACTATAAAACTTTTTGTGGGCTTTATTATAACAAATATCTAATATATGTGAAGGATAGCATAAATCTTTCCTTATTTTTCTTATGTATTCAATTTCTTGATCCAAATATTGTGGACTGACAATGCGCAATGCTCGTAAAAACATAGAAAAAAATTTATATTTTATGTTAGGATGGTGGCCTGAGAAGAAATGAACATAAGTTAAGTTGTTGGTCGGTCTCCTATAGATACTGAATTTACATTGAAATGGTTCTCTATATATAAAAACATCTAATAAAGGGAGGCAATTGTTTTTTTCTAATTCTAGAGTAAACTTAAATATATATATATATATATATATATATAATATATATATATATATATTATATATAGATATATATGTGTGTGTGTGTGTGTGTGTGTGTGTGTGTGTGTGTGTGTGTGTGTGTGTGTGTGTATTAAATTTATGCTCCCAATCGTTTTTGAAGCCTATCATTTCGCAAGCTACTCGAATTAAAAACTTTAAACAATAAATAATTTCGTAATATATCAATCTTAAAAACATCTTAAAACAAAACAATGGACCTCACTCACTTCCGATGTTTTGGCTTCATTCCCTTCCAGTGAGGCTAAGGAACTCCAATGAATCTTATTTCGTGAAATAAAGTCATGTAAAAGCAACTTCCTTTTACAGGGAGAACTCCATCGTCAGCAAGTGAGCAGATCCTTCTTCCACGAGGACTCTGAACCTTCTACGGTAACAACCGAAATGGAATCTTGGGAGAAATTCTTAGAAACTGTTGTAGTTTCCTTCTTCGAGATAAAAATAAAAATAACGACACAGTTGTAGCAAAGAATATAAAATTTTTTTTTTTTCCCATTGTAAACTACTATGACAGATGAAGCTGCCGAATTCTGTTTTTCCGATAGATATCAGAATTCCATGATTTCTAATAAAGACTATATGTCAGGAGTCTTCACAGGATTTTTACTTTATTATAATATATATATATTATATATATATATATATATATATATATATATTATATATATATATATGTGTGTGTGTGTGTGTGTATATATATATATATATATATATATATTATATATATATATATATATATATATATAATATATATATATATATATCTATATATATATATATATATATATGCATACATAGATACATACATACATACGAGTATATACATATGTTTTGCTTAGGTAACTTCTGAATACATTCATCTTTCCCTTCCTCTATTTCTGGCAGCTAAATAGCAGATATTTTGTCCTGCATATAAAGAAGCTACGAAATATGGCAGCAAAGCAGCCTCTGAGGAAGAAACCTTCACGAAGTTCAAAGTAACGAGCGCAGTTTGGCTTCCGATATTTATGCTCTTTTTTTTGATGCGGCTGTTTTGTTTGTTGTTTACTTTGCTGACTTTTTCTTATAGTCCTCCTCAGTACCCTAGACATTTTGAAAGCAGTATGGCGAATGTTTATTATTATTGTCATTATTATACGTTTTATTTCTTAAACCTGCTAAGTGCCCTTGACATTTAAAGTAAAGTTTGGAGAATGAATTCTCCATACTACTTTTCAAAGACTATTATTATTATTATTATTATTATTATTTTATTATTATTATTATTATTATTATTCAAGGAAAAAATCATAGAGAAAAAGTA
>NC_061098.1:45645770-45658270 GCF_015104395.2 Macrobrachium nipponense | reverse complement strand
TATTGTATTCCAGTTGCACATTGTATTCTTGAGGAAGCTGATGTGTTTTCGTATGCCCCATATATTTTCAGGCATTCTATTAGCCATGTGTGTGGTATCATGTCGAAGGCTTTCTTATAGTCAATCCATGTCATGCTTAGGTTAGTTTTCCTTCTCCTACTGTTCTCCATTACCATTTTGTCTATCAGGAGCTGGTCTTTGTGCCCCTACACTTCCTTATTGCACCCTTATTTCTGTGGTGAGGATGGTGTTTGTCTTCCTTATAGGTAGTTGTATAGCCTTTCCCATTGATGATACCTGTTAGTAACTTCCACATTATTGGTAGGTAGGTGATAGGCCTGTAGTTACTGGCTGTTAGGAACAATCGTTTACCAATTGTTCCCTTGGTGGATTGTTGCCTCCTTTGTTTTTGTTTTTTAATTGCTGGCGAGTTGACGTCTGGTGGATGGCGTCAAACTTCGTCAGTCAGGTTCTGGAGGGCAGAACAACCAGTCGGTCAGTCAGTCAGAGGCAGTCAGGTATAATTATCTGTGGACCAGCATGAGGCAGCGTCAGGTACTGGATACCTGGTTATTTGGTTGAAGTCGTCGTTTGGAGTATAACTTCGAGTTGGAGGTCGGCAGTCAGCATTATCGTGTTTTCGTCGTCGAGAGGACGACGTGTCGAGAGCGTCCTCACTGAGAAGCAAACAATGGCGTGTTTTTTCGTCGTCAAGAGGACGACGTGTCGAGTGCGACCTCACTGGGCAGCAGCAGTGACGTGGTTTCGTCAAGTGGTCGAGGAGGACTTCCATACTGCATCTGAGGACGAGATGGTTGTTGTATCAACTCTGTCTTGATCGTCCAGCATTCGAGGAGGATGTCCATATTGTCTCCAAGGACGAGATGGTTGTCGTATCGGCTCTATCTTGATCGTCCGGCATTGGACTGTTGTCTTCATTGTTTGAGGAAGTGTCCCCGTTTTGCTCTTAGTATCATTATGCTGCTTCAGTGTCAATTTTAGTTATGTATTACGCTGCCTATTTCTATTTATTATATTTAGATTGTTATTGCCCTTATACAGCCTATTTTGTGATTATTCTTTTTATTATTTAGATTGTGATTTTTCATGGCTTTGTTATTGAAGGGTGGATTTTATTGTTTCTTAGACTGGTTTTAAATATTAATTATTATTGTTAGTTTGTAATTTTTTTGCGTTTTTGCCACCCAGAACCTTGACTCGCTGTACATAATGTATTTAACTCTTGTAAATAAATTAATTTTAAGGTAACTTTTTGATTTTGTTATGCTCCTCCCTCCTTTGTTTGTCACCTGTCATCAGTCATTACAGCCCAATTGCTTATTATTTTTAAGAACCTGTCGATCTCGAGAGTCGAGTTCGTAATACTGGCTATATTACCCTTACTCTTGACTTTTTGTACTACGGATGTTCTTCCTATGGTCATCCATTTGGGCGCATGGTGATTTGTGATACAATGCTGGAATTGTTCTGCTATTCATGGGTGTATGGCCTTGAAGTTTTTGAGCTAGTATTCATAGACTTCATTTGGACTTGGAGCTTTCCAGTTTGGCATTTTCTTTAGTTGGTGTCTGACTGTGTCTGTCGTGATCTCAGTGAATCTTTTTTTTATTCTCTCTGTCTGTTTCTTCTTCCTTGACTTCCTGGAGCCATGTTGCATGTTTGTTGTGTAGTACTGGATTATTCCATATGTTTTCCCGGAGTCACTTACTCGGTTTGGCTTCAGGAATTTCTTGGTGGTTGTCTTCCCCTCTTAGTTGGCTGTATAGTCTTTTCTGGTTGGTTCTGAATAGTTTGTTCTGTTGGTATCCCTAATTCCTGTTCATGTACCGTTGGATCATATGTGCTTGGGCCTTATGCCTCTGCTTTACATCTGCTATTTTGTTGTTTAGTCCCATCTCCTGTACTTTGTATTTCTCGTTCAGTTCCTCCCTTGTTTTCTTGTTCCTTAGCCTTTTTTCTGCCATCTCTTTCAGTTTACTCAAGTCAGATCTCATCACTATGATTTGCTTTTCCAGGCGCCTTTTCCAAGGCGGTTGCTGTTTTGGTTTTTGTTGGGTTGGTTGTGTTGGTGGTGTTGGTGTTTTTATCCCCATCAGTTCTGCTACCAATCTTGCTCCTGCATATAGCAAGTTATTTGTTTCTGTGATACTGGTGGTGTTTACTATTCCGATTATTTCATTGACCTCACTTGTTTTCTAGCTTAATTTCTTGGTGTTGTAGGCTTTCATAGAGGGGATCTTTGCTCTCTTTGTATCTGGCTCCATCAATTGTCTGATCTTTTCTACCCATTCTGTCCTCTCCGTTACTACGTCGGTGTTTCTTCGTGTGTCGTTGTTTGATACCTCATCATCCCTGTCGTCTTCTGTGGCATCGTCTCTCAGTTCGTCTTCTTGTAATTCGTTGCCGTGTGTCATTTCCCTTTCCATTTCTTCTCTTTCTGTTGGGGAGAGCCAGTTCTTTTTCGTTATGTTTCTTACTTGGTCTGCCAGCCTCTGCTCTGTTTGGGGGGTGTTATTCCTCTCATTCCAGATGTTGACCAACTGCCTAAGCAGATTAGACCAAGTCTTGTATCCGTGCGTGAGCGGAAGTAGATATGGTTTTTGAAACTGGTTTTGAGTAGATTTTATGGGTGTGATAATGATTTGTATATGACGTCATGAACTTGTGACGAATCCATGACGTCATTTTATCTAGGAGTGTCTTGTGAGTGAATTCATGCTTGTGTACATGCGAGTTATTCCCCTACATAATGGGAGAGTAAGATAACTAAGATAATTAAGATGGAGAACTATACGAAGTTCCGTGGCTTTGGTGTTAGTACTTATAAGACTGTGCTATGACTTTTCTAGTTTTATAACTAACTAATGTTAGTTATTGCAGAGAAAGGGGTGGAAGGGTTTAGTTCAATCCCCAGGGTGATTTGAGTTATTTGGATTTTAAATTTGATTTTTCAGTAAAACAATTTGTTAAGAACCAGTTAATCCTTTTGTTCTCAAATAAGTGTATTTTGTAGATAATTGTGTGTGTGTGAGAGAGAGAGGAGAGAGAGAGAGAGAGAGAGAGAGAGAGAGAGAGAGAGAGAGAGAGAGAGAGGGAGAGAGAGGACGAATGTCACCTCAGCGCCTTGCTGCTACAAGGTCATTGATACCAACATTTATTATTTTTCCCATTTAAAACTGTACCGAGGTTGGAACCTCGGTAACTCACACATACACACACACACATATATATATTATATTACACACACACACACACACACACACACACACACACACACACACACACACACACCCTATATATATATATATATATATATATATATATATATATATATATATATATATATGGGTGTGTGTGTGTGTGTGTGTGTGTGTGTGTGTGTGTGTGTATGTGTGTGTGTAATAAAATATAATTTTTAGTTTCACAAACTCTAGATATAGAAAAGACCACGAATTCTATTTCTGACTTTCTATTATATTTGCCCATCTTCAGAAAACAGTGATATTAAAAAAAACAGTAAATATTCCATTACAAAGAGAAACACAGAGATAGAGAGAGAGAGAGAGAGAGAGAGAGAGAGAGAGAGAGAGAGAGAGAGCAGCTTCGAATTGGCTCTAAGCCGATTCCTGAAAAGAAAAGGAAAGGACAAAAAGACTCAGTTTTCAAACTGTATCTGAAAAAGGTTTCGTGTTAACTGAGCTAGACACTGTTGTTTTATTCACACGAGGCAGAGACGGAGATCAAAACTTTGAAAGGGTTTTATATGTGTATTTGGTGGAGTTTTTTTTTTTTTTTTTTTTTTTTGCACACACTTGCTTTTACGTCATGAAGGGGGAGAAAAGCCATTAGGTAGTCTGCTGCAAATAATGATCAAGATCTGGCTTGGATTAGTTCAGTGTTGTTTATAGGCGATGGTTAAAATCATTATTTTTCAATATCATTATAATTAATTTTCCATAAAATAAAAGTCTCTGTTAGTAATCATCTTTTATCAGTATCATTATAATCAAATTTATATTATATTCTCTCTGTTTTTACTATTTATCAGATTCAATATCTCTTATAAATTTACCATTTACGTTACAGTTAATTAAATTTATATGAAAATAAATAAATTGAAGAAAAAAAATCGTCTTATATTTTTACAGGTTAATTTTTTATAAAACTAAATTTCTTTTGATAAAACCATTTGTAAAAAGAGCGTACAGGACCTTTAATAGAGATAAGATTAGAACATGTTAGTAGTTGATAAGTATTCTTATAAACAGAGAGAGAAAGAGAGAGCCATGCTGAGTTATCATTTCTTTGACTTACCAAGTACTCAGTAATCTTCCAACATTATATATATATATATATAATATATATATATATATATATATATATATATATATATATATATATATATATATATATATACATACATGTATGTATGTATTTATTTACATTTCACAATTATAAAACAGACGGAACAAATTCAAATAACATAAAAATAAAGCGCACATAAATAGTTCACCCTTGACAGCAGAATAAAAACGTATGATATTTTTATGCTGTTACCCAGTGTTTAAAATAAAGGCTTTATCCACCAAAGCCGATAACTAGGTTTCCATGAACTGAATGTGGCTATATATCTTTGAAATGGGTTCTTCCATTTGTGACGCGGAAATGCTTCATAAGGGGTTGCAAAATAAATGAAATACATTTTCCTTTCTCTGATGTTTTACAGAGGATATTTCTGAATGGCTTTCATTGCCTATTTTTTATTCTGTTATGTACATTTCTTTCAAAGGTTTCAGAATTCACATCTCCATAATTTAAATACTTTTATTGCTAAAAATACATTATTTTGGTTACTCTTAACAATATTCCTGGAGCCATCTTTATTCTCCACGAAATTCAGATGACTGAAAATTCAGTACATTTTATATATATAAACATCTACTTCATTCACATGAAGTTTCACCATAATTTATACAAAGATAAATAAATCATTTTGGCTAATCCTTCTGTATTTTAAAAGTAATCATGAAATATATATATATATATATATATATATATATATATATATATATATAGATATATATATATATATATATATATATAAATCACCATAACCTGACTGGTGAAGTAATAAAAGTCCACAATTATGTAAAATGTGTATTAAAAATACTTAAAAGACGGAAGCTTTCGTCTACTTGATCAGTAAACCTCATCAGTTATACTGATTTTTCCTTTTTAAAAAACACAAAAAGTTACGAAGGACAGGCAGGACTCTGGAACGGTCTCCAAGGGAGATAACAACAAAAATAAACTATCCCAATCATGTTATTCCCTCGTTCAAATGTCTGGCCAAAAGATGAGCCGATCGTCGTGGTTGAACTACCTCCTTTGTGTTTTCGGCTGTTCCCTCGTCCAAAACTTCTGAATCGGCACCTGCAATGGGGGTTCTTTCTTCCAATGCCTGGGCAGGAGAAAGAGAGACAACCTGGGCAGTAGGAGTGGTACAAACAACGTCTGTACTAATATTTACAGTTTTCTTCAGTCATTTATAAGATTTACCTGTCTTTTTTAACCGTTCATCAGTCTTTTTCAGTTTTTTTTTTTTTACTTTTAACTGTCTTTTTTAGCCTTTTATCAGCAATTTCAATATTTGTAAAACTTTCACAGTCTTTTTCAGTCATTTTGCCATTCGTTTTCAGTCTTCTAGGCTTTAGGTGTCTTTTTAGCCTAGCAACAGCCTTTTTCAGTCCTTATCAGGCTTTACCCGTCCTTTATAAACCTATCATCAGTCTTTTCAGTCTTTCTCAGGCTTTGTCTACCTTTTTTAATCTTTCATCAGTCTCTTTCAATATTTTTTCAAGCTTTACCCTCTCTTTTTCATGCTTTACCTGTTTTTATAAACCTTTCATCAGCCCTTCTCGGTTTTTTTCAGTCTTTTTGCCAATCATTTTCAGTCTTCTGTCCATCACTATCCTATTTTTCTCCTGTGTAACAAAGAACCTTTCCATATCTGAACCCTTTTTCCAAGAGTAGAAGAAAGAGAGAAAGAGAGGGGGAGAGGGGGAGAGAGCGAGAGAGAGAGAGTAAGAGGTAGGTGTTGCTTTTTTGTTGTATTTCTGTTTGTTTATGGCATTTTGTTTTATAAGTCTCATTTCAATATATATATTTATATAATATATATATATATATATATATATATATATATATATAATATATATATATATATATATATATATATATATATATATATATATATATATATATATCGTCAGAGCAAAAGAGGGGCAATGGTTAATAATATGTTTAAAGTGCCAATGTAATGTTAAGTGAAGTCACGTATCACTTCTCGCTTAGAGACAAGCGGTGGTGCAGTACAGCTTACATGAGAAAGGAATTTGATGCACAAGCAGTTTAACCGAGAGACCGTTCACCCGGTCTAGAGGCGTGTACATTCGTTTGTACGGATGTTTTTTTTGTGGTATATAATTATGGAATTGTGAGTTTATCGTAGTTTTTTGTCCCGAATAGGTGATAATTTTTATATAACTGGACAGTATCGTTTGGGAGAATTATGTCCTCGAGACAATCTTTGACCACCTTAGTCATGTCCTGGAGATGGTTTTGTGGAGTGTGCTTACGAAGTTCAGTATAGAACATTTTTTTTTTAGTCGCGAGTTTCTGGCGTCGCGAGTCTGAATATGCTGCAGTGCAAAGCACCTGATGTGTTCACAGGCGAGTTTTTTTTTTTTTGCTAAAATTGCTGTAAGGAGTCCGGTTGCGGATCTTTCCTTTGGAGTTGATTACTCGGGGATTTGCACTGTTTTCGTAGATGCTGATTATGGCATTTCTCGAGAAGTGTCATGTAAGGGGATTTTTTTTTCTGGTCTTTTTTGGTCGATAGGATTGCTGCGGTAGCAGATTCCGTAACAGTACACATTCCGTTTTGGGAAAGATGTTGAATTATACATGTTTCTTTTCTCTTATGTGCGCTGTGTAATGGGGGGGAAAGTTCACTTATTATTGTTGGGTTATCTTATTCTTTTTTTTTCTCTCCTTTTCCTTTTTTTTCTTTTCTTACGAGAGATGTTGTAATGAGGGTTAAGCTCTAAATAGCATTTTTTAGATAGGAGATATAATTTGTCAGGGTATATGAGTTGGATGGAAGGGGTGTTCGGCATTATATTTTATGGAGGCTAGTTATATAAACCATAAAAGGGTTTTTGCTGTTAGACTTTATGGGTTCTCTTTTCATAGCGTGTTTGTCAGATATGGGATTATTTGTGAGGATTCAGTAGGTGAAGGTTAAATTTTGTTTAGCGAGGAATTTTTTAATATTTGACTAGAAGAATGAAGATATTAATTAATGACGGATTTGTGGGGTGAAGCAAGACTTTAGTTATTTTATGACCATGTAGACCTTTTAAATACGGACACACAATGACTTTGGAGAATTCCCAACTCTACGTGAGGATGGCAAGGGAGACGACTTCGTTCTACAGTACCAGATGTTGAGTCAAGTCTACACACGAATGGCGTTTCTGTGGACTGCCTTTGCAAAGGATGAGATATCTTCGATATATCGTCTCAGGATAATTTCTGGGATAAATCAGGAGTCTACAGTCTTCGATGAGGCGGGTGCGAGTAGCACTTGCATAGAATAATGGAGTGGTGACCACGTTTCCTTCAGTAGAAAACGTCGAATCTACAGTTTCGCGACGAGAGGGTGTTGGATACACTCACGAGGCTCGCAGACGCTGAATAATTGCGCGTGCTGAGTTGCTTCGAGTTGGTTTACATACTCGACCTGCATCTAAAATAATTCGCTCGTCCTACAGGGATCCCAGCTGTTTGATGGTTCCTGCAGTGTTCTCTCGCGTGTCTACAACTCGTCTACCAAAATATTTCACAGACACTTACTGGAAACCATAAGGTGGTCCGAATCCCGCCTACAGTGGAGACCGTTACAGTCCCGCCACTGGGAGATAGTGACGAAGAGGATTTCTTTTTCGACGACCGTTACACTATACCAATAGTAATGGTCATGCTAGGTGCTATACTGATAACAATTTGTGTGCTAGGAGTTCTTAAACTTTTGTGTATTCGACGAAGCACAAGGGCTTCAGCAACGGAGGTGGCCCTAAGTCATGTGGTAAATTGATACATTGTGAATTAGTTGCCGATATGGGGTGCGACGGGAGTGCACTATTTTTTTTTTTTTTTTTGAGCCGGCCTATATGTCTTATATATATTATGAGACGCTTGTGTGTCTAGTGGCTAGGCGGGAGCTAGCAATTTTGGGTGGCCGAGCTCCTCTGTCAGAGGAAAAGAGAGGCAATGGTTAATAATATGTTTAAAGTGCCAATGTAATGTTAAGTGAAGTCACATATCACTTCTCGCTTAGAGACAAACGGTGGTGCAGTGCAGCATACATGAGAAAGGAATTTGATGCGCAAGCAGTTTAACCGAGAGACCGTTCACCCGGTCGAGAGGCGTGTACATTCGTTTGTAAGGATGTTAGAGGCCTACTGGCCCAAAGCACTTGTGAAAGAGACATTCTTTTAGGTGAATGCCGAGAGGTTAAGCGGTATACTCCGAGTGTCGGGAGAGAACGCCCCATCGTAAAGGTAGGACATATTCTATAAAAAACTTAGGAAACTGTTACTTTTGGAAAAAGAGAGAAGTGTGAAATACTCTCTTTACATGAATACTTTGAAAAGAGTGATGTGTGGGATATGTTTTTATGTCTATTATCTTTATTACAGATGGGTCCCATTCCATGGTTAATTAGAGACGGGATTCTCTAACCTGACTAATACGAGACTTAGTGACATTTTGGGTTTGGGAGTGCAACCTTAGTCAGGAGGGTAGAATGTTATCTTATTGGTTTCTTTAAGACAGATTTAGCTTTTTATGCCATTATGACTTGTTAATCATTTTGTTCTATTTTTTAACCAACTGCTTTGGGAAAATAAATAGTATATTTTTATATTTAAGCAGTCTTAATAGCCTAGTGACATGGTTGCAGACAGGGCACTGTTGGCAACAGGTAAGAGTTTCCAGTTTGTGTAGTTTAGTGAATAAGGAAGGGACAACATATATATATATATATATATATATATATATATATATATATATATATATATATATATATATATATATATATATATATATATATATATATATATTTAGGCGCCAACTGACCCGAACAGCAAGCTGTTAATTAAAGCAAGAGAAATGGCGACAACATCAACGTGTCACAGCAAATGGAAAATCTATTTGGGCGCGAACAGCCGCATGAGAGAACACTGGTACGGTACTCGATCATTTGCAAAATAACAGATTCCATTCAGGGAACTGCCGTGTGCAATTGCTCTGTTGAAATGAACTGTCACTGATTCCCTGTCGTGTTGTTAACTTCTTTTAAATATTCTATTCGATTCGTGTTTAAACATTAGCCGATTTTTTTTACGATTTTCTATCTTGAGTTTCATCCTGAATGGCGCGTGAAATAAACTCACTGATTCTCTCACGTTCTTGTATTTAATCTTTTGAATCTTTTATTCGATTCGTGTTTAAACACTAGACGATTTTTTCACGATCTTCTATCATAATTTTCATTCAGGAGGGCGGTAGTACCGGGTGTGTTCCTCGTGTGGCGTACTGTAGGCATTACTGAAAGTATTACTGAAGAATATTTGGATCTCCCCCTCGGCCCCTATCAACGTCCATTTGTTGACATTTAACTTCACCTCCTTTCGTCGTTATTGGTATCCATCTGACCTCTCCATTATTTCTTACTGAAACTTGTACTTTCTCCTTCTTCCGCCTTTAGTCCCTTGAACGTCATCTCCTTTATATTCTGGATCTTACTCTCTTGCTGACCAACCACTTAAATTACTCCTTTTCACCTTCCTAATCGCTGATTGAACGGAAGTGCCCCATATTGCAGAGCTCATACGATTTAAAAAATTCGTCGAAGAGGTCGCTCTGCATAAAAGCCAAATACCTCAAGTCTACCTGTAATTAGAGAAAACATAGGAATGTTAATGAATTCATCTAATCTGTTTCTTCTATTGATCTCTGAAGCCTTGATGGCTGAAGATTTCCAGTGCAATTAGCTGACCTTATTCGAATATTGTGTTCTGGCTGATATTCGCTTTGTTCAGGTCTCAAGCAAATATTGAAAAATATTGGTTCTTCGAAAAATAACCCGGAAATTCATTATTGACTCTATATTTAATTTTAACTCATTAAATTCAAATGAATTACAGCAATGAAATAAATATCTGTTTTATTAATTTATTTTCCAAGATGATTTGTGCTTTTAACATTTGGTATACATTTTTTTAAAATTTTATTTTACACATTAACAACTGATTTTCTCTCACTGTCCCAGCTTCTCTCTCTCTCTCTCTCTCTCTCTCTCTCTCTCTCTCTCTCATTCTAATTGAGCCTAAATATTTTAAAAATACAATTTCTTTTACTAAAAGTCTATCATTGATACTTTGCAATACCCATCCTATAATATTTCAGTTTTATTGAAGAGTTATATACATTTATTATAATTCCCTCATATCCTCAAGTTATCTATTTATTCTACGTAACTTTATGATAATTATATCAATATCTTAAATTATATTTCTTTTCATGAAGGTTGAGAAGATATATATCTCCCAACACGAAACAAACGATGGTTGAAACTGGAGAACTTTTAGGCCTCTAAATGTAATCCTCTTTTTAATCCTATTTTTTTTATCCTATTTTCTTCCTATTTTTCATCCTATTTTTCATCCCATCCCTGAGAAAACCTTCTCATTTCAAGGGTAAATAGTATTGTAATATTTATTTCATTTCCCTGTGAGTCTCGCTTACATTTCCACTGTCCAAATCCTAACCTTTTCTGATTTTCTTCTGGATGAAAATGTTAGAATCCCAGCGGTGGCGATGACAAACAGGTTGGTTTGTTATCTAACGTATTGTATTGTCCACTGTGGTAAAAACTCTGTGTATCTGAAAATTGACTGACGTGGTACATAGTAGTTAATGAGTATAACGCTATGGAATTTTTCTAACCCTGTGTCAATTTTCTAACCCTGTGTCAATCGTAATGTAATGACGACTGTGATTCCGTTCATTGTAAAATTTCAACACGTGTCCAGACTGATACTGGTTTTTGGATATAAGTGAAATTGTGATTTGTCAAAGGACAGCCTGGGAATAGTATCTGGTTTGGAAATACTTTTGAATTTGGTTTTAAAACTTTCTGATATATTTATACTTGTTAGGCAACTTCTCGTGCTGGTTTTTTCAAAATAGCTGATTTTTTTATTTACCAAAGAAGGGTCTTGGAATAGTACCTGATTTGGAAACTGTTTTGATTTTAGCTTGCAAGGTTGTCTGATACATTTGCATATAAATGTCCATAGTATTTATCAAAAGAACTGCAGTAAAAATTAAGAGGGAAGGAAAAATGTATTATACATTACCCTTCTAAACGATAACTGGGCGATATATCACGCCCTCAATGACATGCCTTTATTCTCCTGAGAAATTACTGGGCAACCTAATTTCTTAAGTGGGGGGGCACATAAATTTAACTCTCTCTCTCTCTCTCTCTCGCTCGTCTCTCTCTCTCTCTCTCTCTGCTATCTCTCTCTCGTGGGGGGGCAAACCTAATTTCTTAAGTGGGGGGGGCACATAAATTTAACCTTCTCTCTCTCTCTCTCTCTCTCTCTCTCTCTCTCTCTCTCTCTCTCTCTCTCTTGTGTATACATCATATAATGAAGCAGATACATTTCAAAAACAATTCTGAATATCTCTCTTCGATATATCAGAAATTTTATTATTATTGTTGTTGAATAAAACTTTAATTATACATAGTGATATTATCATATGACCTTATACACAGTATTTCAAATAACTGTAAAAGTTTTCAGTGTGTGTATGTAAGAGAGAGAGAGAGAGAGAGAGAGAGAGTATAAATGAATAACAGGAACTGAAAAAGATTATCCATATCTCTGTGGAGATGAAGGATGAATAAGAATTAGTTATTTCTTAACGTTTCAAACTGTTTTTCCTCTGTTTGTAACTCTCAGGAATGTACAGTAAGAATAATCACTTGGTACTTTAAATTAAACACGTAATTCGTATTTTTAAAACCCAAAAGAATCAAGGATAAGAATATCAATTTCTTATTACAGTTTAAAATGTTTTTCACATGCTTATAGCCATCAAGAATATTCATTGAGGTTATGCATTTCCTATGACTAGTTTAAAATATTTTCCAATATTTACAGCCATCAAGAATATGCATAACATTGAGAATATTCATTTGCTACGGCAAGTTAAAAACGTTTACCAATGTTTACAGCAATCAAGCTTATATATGAGAACATCTATTTCCTGTTATAATTTTAAAACGTTTTCCAATGCCTTCAACTCCAACGCTTTTTATTATATTATTTTCATGTAACAGCAAA
>NC_061098.1:45618270-45630770 GCF_015104395.2 Macrobrachium nipponense | reverse complement strand
GATAGGCCTGTAGTTACTGGCTATATTTCCCTTACTCTTGTCTTTTTGTACTAAGGATGTTCTTCCTGTGGTCATCCATTTGGTGCTTGGTGATTTGAGATACAATGCTGGAGTTGTTCTGCTATTCGTGGGTGTAGGGCCTTGAAGTTTTGAGCCAGTATCCATGGACTTCATCGGGACCTGGGGCTTTCCAGTTTGGCATTTTCTTTAGTTGGTGTCTGACTGTGTCTGTCGTGATGTCTGTGAATCTTTGTTTTATTCTCCCTGTTTCTTCTTCCTTGACTTCCTGGAGCCATGTTTGCATGTTTGTTGTGTGATACCGATTGCTCCACCATTGTTTTCCCCAGAGTCTCTTAATTGGTTCGGCTTCAGGATTTCTGGGTGGTTGTCTTCCCCTCTTGGCTGTATAGTCTTTTTCTGGTTGGTTCCGAATATGTTTGTTCTGTTGGTATCCCTTATTCCTGTTCTGTACCGTTGGATCTTATGTGCTTTGGCCTTAAGCCTCTGTTTTACATCTTCTATGGTGCTGTTTAGTCCCCTCTCTTGTACTTTGTATTTCTCGTTGAGTTCCTCCCTTGTTTTCTTGGCTTCTTAGCCTTTTTTCTGCATCTCTTTCAGTTTACTCAAGTCAGATCTCATCACCATGATTTGCTTTTCCAGGCGCCTTTTCCAAGGAGGTTGCTGTTTTGGTTTTCTGTTGGGTTGGTTGTGCTGGTGGTGTTAGTGTTCGAATCCCCATCAGTTCTGCTACTAATCTTGCTCCTGCATATGTCAAGTTATTTGTTTCTGTGATACTGGTGGTTTGTATTATGCCATTATTTCATTGACCTCACTTGTTTTCTCCCTTAATTTTCTTGGTGTTGTAGGCTTTCATGGAGGGGATCTTTGTTCCATCCATTGTCTGATCTTTTCTACCCATTCCGTCCTCTCTGTTACTTCGTCGGTGTTTCTTCGTGTGTCGTTGTTTGATACCTCATCCTCCCTGTCGTTCTCTTCTGTGGCATCGTCTCTCAGTTCGTTCTTAGTGTTATTCGTTGTCGTGTGACATTTCCCTTTCCAGTTCTTCTCTTTCTGTTGGGGAGAGCCAGTTCTTTTCTTTATGTTCCTTACTTGGTCTGCCAGCCTCTGCTCTGATGGGGGGGGGTTGGGGGGTGTTATTCCTCTCATTCCAGATGTTGACCAATCTTATTCTATATCCTCTCTCCGTCGTTGCTTCTGATGTAGCATCTCCATATTTCCTTATTTTCTTCTCTTGTCCATTTCTTCCTTTTTGCCTCTGTAGCTCCAATCTCAGCTGTTGATTATTGTCGTTGTGGTGATCAGCTGCTGGATGACGACCTCGAAGTACCTGACCGTCTTCCCCTTCAATTGGGTTGAATACCTGGTTGCCGGACGAAGCTCCTCTGTTGCCCAGAGGTTCCATTTACGTCGTTGTCGTTTATTCCTTCATTTCTTTCCATCATTGCTGAGTTTTGCTATTTAACCCATAGTTGGACCCTACCCATCAGGGATAGGTCATTTACAGCTGAGTAGACTGAGGAAATTATGGTAAGATCCTTTCCCAAGGAATCAACGCGAGGAGAGCGGTCACCCACCATCCAACTACTGACAGCCCCAATGTTGCTTAACTTGACTTAAGTCTATTGACGACCTAACCCACTCCTCCACGGCGCCACATATTATTATTATTATTATTATTATTATTATTATTATTATTATTATTATTATTATTATTATTATTATTATTATTATTATTATTATTAATTATTATTATTATTATTTATTAGGTTAGAGAGAGAGAGAGAGAGAGAGAAAGTTTCAGTGATAGACCATTTTTATTCTTATTTTTGTTCCTATCTCCTGCTAGATTCATTTACTTTTTTATGCATCAATTTCTCTCTTTATTACTTTTATATTTTTGATATTTACTTGTTGGTTTTTATTTAATTTAATTATTTTTATGCTATAAATTTCAAAAACATTTTTAAGTTTTATATTTTTATTCTTATTTTTGTTTACCAATAAATACTACTTCTTCTTTATTTAGAATTTAATTATTGGAAATAAAAGTTTTTCAAAAATTCCACTTTAAAAATAATAAAAAAAAAAACGTAAGTTTGTTTAAATTTTCATTATTTTTATCTGAAATTTGATCTTTTAAACTGTTTTTTACCATTTCCTTATTCTACCATTT
The DNA here is from genome assembly GCF_015104395.2 of Macrobrachium nipponense. Taxonomy (NCBI): domain Eukaryota; kingdom Metazoa; phylum Arthropoda; class Malacostraca; order Decapoda; family Palaemonidae; genus Macrobrachium; species Macrobrachium nipponense. Next base: position 45,628,576 of record NC_061098.1, on the reverse strand, counting down.
ATCTTTATCCACTTTATTTGATTCACCACATAATTGTATGTTAAAATAGAAATAAATAAAAAAAATTACTACTCTCTCCCCACCTCTCTCTCTCTCTCTCTCTCTCTCTCTCTCTCTCTCTCCAAGGTACGGTGTTAGCTGCATTACTGTTTGTTATTATGATTGCAGACATAGACAGTAATGTTAAGGACTCGGTAGTGAGTAGTTTCGCCGATGACACAAGAATAAGTAGAGAAATTACTTGTGATGAAGATAGGAACGCGCTACAAATTGACCTTAACAAAGTATATGATTGGGCAGAGTAAATAGGATGGAATTTAAACTCTGATAAATTTGAATCAATAAATTATGGAGACAGAGAAGGAAAGCTATATGCATATAGGGGACCTAATAATGAGACAATCACAAATAGAAGCAATTAAAAACCTTGGTGATGAGAATAGGAACAGTTATGCAATGATCAAATAGCAATTCTATTGGCAAAATGTAAAGCAAAAATGGGAATGTTGTTACGGCACTTCAAAACAAGAAAAGCTGAACACATGATTATGCTATATAAAACATATGCTCGTAGTCCACTTGGATATTGCAATATGATATAGTACCCACACTATCAAAAGGATATTGTGCAAATGAGAGTGGGTACAAAGGTCCTTTACAGCTAGAATAGAAAGAAAAGTTAAGGACCTTGACTACTGGGAAAGACTACAATCCTTAAAATGATATAGTCTAGAAAGGAGAAAAGAACGCTACATGATAATTCCGGCATGGAAACAGAGGGAAGGAATAGCCGAAAACATCATGGAGCAAAAAATATTAGAAAGAGCAAGCAGAGGTAGATTAATAGTGCCCAAAACTATACCAGGAAAATTAAGGAAAGCACACAGGACATTAATCCACTACGCACCAGCATTGATAATGCAGCGTCTATTCAATGGGTTGCCAGCTCATCTGAGGAATATATCAGGAGTGAGCGTAGATGTGTTTAAGAATAAGGTCGACAAATATCTAAGCTGCATCCCAGACCATCCAAGATTGGAAGATGCAAAATATACCGGAAGATGTACTAGCTACTCTCTGGTAGACATTAGAGGTGCCTCACACTGAGGGACCTGGGGCAACCCGAACAAGATGTAAGGTCTCTAACGTAAGGTCTGTAAGCTCTCTCTCTCTCTCTCTCTCTCTCTCTCTCTCTCTGGATCGAAATCTTGTGTCTTCTACAAGCAGGAGGACCCAACAAGATTTTATTACCTAAGGCAATTCCTTTTATTACCAAAAAAGGTTCTGTTATCACTCTGTTACCGAGAGCAAACCTTATTTTGTACACAACCCAGGGTGTGTTTTAATCTATGGGCTGGCTTATGAACATCACACACCGTCTCCGTTAGAGGGCTGCAAAGGGCAATTGGAGAACATGGATTGATAAAAATTATCCAGTCCATTAGATTTATTGATGCCCCGTGTCTATAAAAAGTTGGGATATCCACATCCCCCTACTGTTCCATAGACTATAGGTCTTGGGCTCTGGGGCGTCCCCACGAGACCACAATGGCATGTACCAATCACCTGTACCCTTTTGTTGATTGGCTTCCAAAAATTTCGCCGATCCCTTTGCCCTATGGTTTGACCTGCCTGGGAAGTTCTCACATTATAATTACCAGAACCTTGAGGTGCAGGCCTCGCATCTCTCCGTATCTGAGACGGACAAGACTGTCAATAATGCTCAGTACTTTTACACATTCCGCAATATTTAACACTACACAATTTCTTTGGATGTCCTGGTTTATTGCAGTTGAAACAACGCAACTGCTGTTGCTTTTGATCGATCGATCTTTTGTTATACTCAACTTTTGCACACAGACGATGAGGAGAAAGTTCCGTATCTCACTGTAACTCTATCCTTCAGGCCTGTCCCGATTAAAAATTGTGCTATCTACGGTGGGACATTTAGACCTGTGTTTATCTATTTGGGTATAAAGTAATTCTTCTTCTGAGGTAGGCTGAACCTTTTCATCAAAGCTATCCACTATTGCATCGGGTACCTCGTGTAATAGCAGGGAGAAATAGATCAGTTTATTAACATTATCCCCTGTAACCCATTTAGATGTTTTCAATTTTCCTACCCAATCTGCCACTGCGTCAAACAGCTTTGAACTATGTTCTACAAGGCTATTAGTGCCTTTCCGTAGTTTATAAAGACCTCGAAGGCTCTCACCATATCTCCGTGTTCCTTTGAGCCCATATGCTGTTTTTTCAAAAATGCTTGCAAGTCTGTCCAGGTACGACATTTTGTAAATTGGAAACTCCTTGTCCTATGACTGAGGTCTCCCTTATTGAAATCTAGCAAAGCTTTCGCCTCTCTGAATGCCTCTACATCGTCTACTATATTCTTTCCCGCTAAATAGTTATTAACTTCTTCTATGAAAATATTTACAGGCTACGACCAATGCACCATCCACAAATCCCTTTGAACGGGCTGACCCCCGCAGAAATGTTTGTCACGTGATGTAGTAGCGTCGTCGGTTAGCATCCTCCATTTTATCTTGTTTCTCAAGGCTGTTTTTTCCACTACACTTCCCCGATCTCAATAACATCAATGTATTTATATACACTAAACCCAATCAAGAAAAATCAACAGAAATTTTCTCCCCAATAATGGACAACAAAAGGTAAGCGTGCCCCGTCCCCAATCACAAAATCAACCCCACGAAAATGACAATAAAAAAATAATAATAATAAGGAAGGGATAGGAAAAGAAAAAGAACGCAAGGTGTTTCCGAGCTAACTCGCACCTCTCTCTCTCTCTCTCTCTCTCTCTCTCTCTCTCTCTCTGGCACGACTTGCCGCAAAAATCCCACTCAGGCAAGTTCGCCACACAATAACACAAGGAACATGACAAGAACAAAAGGTTAAAGAAAATCCACAAAATATAAAAAGAGAGAAAAAAAAAAAAAAAAACTCGAAAATACACTTACGTCTTCATATGACCGTAAACCGAATTCACATACACCGCAAACATGCTCGAACTGCGAAACACTAATATGTCGAAAACTAAACTTTTTCTCCCCCCGTTTTTTTTTTTTGTTTTTTTTTTTTTTTTTTTTTAAACACCTTTATTCCGTAATCACAAGAAATCAACTGACTTGACTTGGGAGAGGAAGACTGTCTGAGGAACAGCTTCTCTCTGTCGAATCAGCAGTAATGACCCTGAGTTTGTCCTGACATGATTAATAACCCCTTTTTCCTATCAAATAACAAATAAAACCCCCTATTTCTGAACTGGTCACTAGTCCCTTCGGAGCGTACCTACAGCTTGAAAAATATATAAAAAGCCTTTACCGCTGCCACCACTGTATCCCCCCCTTATTCCCTAAACTACACAAACTGGGAACTCTTACCTGTTGCTAACGGTGCCCTCGTAAGATGGTCACGAGGCCTTATTAAGACTGCGTAAATATAACATACAAATTATTTTTATTCCCAAAGAAATTGGGTTATAACAAAAGAACAAAATTGATTGAAACAAGTCATAATGGCATAAACACCCAAATCTACCATAAAGAAACCCAGCTAAGATAACATTCCTACCCTCCTGACTAAGGTTACACTCTCAAACCCCAAAAAGTCATATTGTCTAGTATTAGTCAGGCTAGAGAATCTCGTTTCTAATCAACCATGGAATCGGACCCATCTGTAATAAAGATATTATGTATAAAAAACATATCCCCACATCACTCTTTTCAAAGTATTTACGTAAAGAGAGTATTTTCACACTTCTCTCTCTTTTCCAAAAGGTAACAGTTTTCTAAGTTTTTATAGAATGTGTCCTACCTTTTCGATGGGCGTTTTCTTCCGACACTCGGAGCAACCACTTGCCGTTATCTCTTTTGAACAAAGAATGCGTCTTCCACAAGTACCCTTAACCAGTAGGCCTGTAATACGCGTACAGACGAATGCACATGCCTCGCAAACGGGGAATGACCTCTGAGACAAGTTGCTTGTTTCAGCAAATACCTTTTTCTCCAATATGAACTAGCAGCGTACCACCCCTTGTCTCTAGGCGAGTAGAGCTATGTGACTTTATTATTATATAAAACACTTTAAACATATTAGCCATTCTCCCTCTTTTCACTTCTTAAGATATATATATATATATATATATATATATATATATATATATATATATATATATATATATATATATATATATATATATATATATATATATATGTGTGTGTGTGTGTGTGTGTGTGTGTGTGTGTGTGTGTGTATGTATGTATGTATGTATATATATACAACCCTGTTGGCAGGAAGCTAAAGAATATTACTCTCCTAGCTTATAGAATTTATTTATGTGGTGTTTTTGCTAGCCCCATGGCCTATCTCGTGGACGTTCGAGATGCTAAAGGACTACAAAGTCGTTATCACTTTGGCATTAATTTGTAAGTGGACTTTTAAATGCATAAGAAGTCACAATTACTTTATATATGACACTCGATAATATTAGTCACCTATTACGTATATCATATCATATTTCTCATTTTGAATAATTCATGTTATCATTGTTATGTATTATCATACTGCTGATCACAGTTACTTCATTTGGTAACTTTCGTAAAGATCATGGAAGATAATGTTAGTCTCTAGTTACTTGATCGTGTTATAGCTCTCGTTTTGAATAATTCATGTAAGTATTGTTATGCATAGTTCACTTAACTGGATCCCTATTCATATACAGACTTGCAAACCATCTCTCACGATGCCGTGTTGACAAGGCAGCGAGAGTAAGCTGAAGCTACAAAGCGTTAATTAGTGCCAACAATGACAATCGAGTTACCATTTGGCTGGATGTTCCTTCCCTTCAGTGTAAAGCAACTTGATGTAATTACCATTCAGGTCCAATGAATTCAGAATCACTCCACCGGGAATTTTCTCTCGGAATGTTTGGAATAATGAATTAATTACATTTAAATAAATTCAACAGTTACGAGGTTTATCTAGCTTCACATTCTTTTATGTAGACCTTCAAGCATTCTACGTCAATGCTAAGAAAAGACAAAACAGTCTTCTCTCCGAATTTTCAGACGTGTTAAGGCTCCAACACCCCTTATAAATATATATAAAAACACTTTTGGTAATATTTTCAACTTTGTCCCTTTTCTGGGTGTATCTTTTTCTTTCCTCTTAAACCTTAGTATGGCCAATAGAGTGATAAAAATTAGCTGGTAAACCTTTAATTTTAGAAGGGTGTACTATATATCAATCTCTTGAATCATTTACCTCTACACATTCAAGTGAGTATCAAAGACCTCTCTCGTTTGTGGTTTTCCTTTCATTTGTGTCAGAAATAGCCTAAAGAATGGTCTCTATATACTAAATGTTCGCTCTGCCAAATAATTATATGTATTCAAAATCTTATATTCACTTTAACACACGACTACAATAAATTTGAGTTGATCTGTGAATGGTAACGGAACTAAGTCTCTAGTAGGTTTAAATATTTTTCATTTACAATTTTCACCACCAAGTTCCATTGAAGCCTGATGTATTTCCATACAGAAACTTGCCATCATCATAAACAAACATCAACTTACAAAGACATCAAATAACTGTTTTCCCTCCTACGCCTCATAATTTAGTCTATTTTCTTTCCCCACCAAATACACTGTCAAGTGCGAGTTATGAAATGGCCAGGAAGTAGGTCCTTTTAGCAATGACTATCCAGCAGTCATATAACCGGCTTCGCAATTATGCCCGGGAATGCAACCCTGCAAAGTTGGCTCCATGATTTCGGTGGGTATCAACGTAAGGAGGCGTCATCTGGGACGTCTTCAATATAGCAGGTGAAGTGCCAGTGTTTAGGAAAAGAGGGTTTTGGTATTGCTGACGGTAAGACACAGCTGGTAAATATGTATACATGCAACAGAATGTATGTGTACCTGTGTGTATGTGTGTGGCTGTACATCTATAACCATATGAATCCATCGTTTGAAAACTGATTTAGGAATCTTGTTAAGAGCCTACACTATCTCTCTTCATACTAGAATACCTGGATAATTCTCTCTCTCTCTCTCTCTCTCTCTCTCTCTCTCTCTCTCTCTCTCTCTCTCTCTCTCTCTCTCTCTTTCTCTCTCTCAACATAGCCTTCCAAACATTTCATAATCCATTCAAGGAAATTTGGTATAGTATTGTTACTCTCTCTCTCTCTCTCTCTCTCTCTCTCTCTCTCTCTCTCTCTCTCTCTCTCTCTCATAAGCAATTATTCTAAAGACTCTATTGCACACGTCCCTTGTCTAAATTCATATGAACAGACCCTTACTAAGAAACAGAATGTCTTGTTGTTCTTCCTGTTATTAGGCCCCTCTCACTTATCACTTCATTCCCTCCTCCCATTTCCTTATTCAACAGTTCTCTCCTATTCCGCCGTTTTGTCTCCCCCGGAGATAAGCAGCAATGTAATTAGTCCGTTGTATTTGGTTTTAATTGCACTTATCTCTCTACTGGAAAACGGTTTCAATTTCGTAATGACGATCAACTTTCCATCATGACTCTTTCACTGAATCACAACAATGAAAACTGCAACATGAATTCGACAACTTCAGAAAGGAAAGGAATTTGAAGTTAAATGATAACAAAAATAAAAGGAAATATTTACAGTTATATTTTACCTGTGTCGTAAAAGGAAGTAATAATCTTAGATGAAATTGTTAGTTTTATAAGGATCTACTTTTGATTAGCTTGAACAGAAATTTTAAAGAAATGTAAAAATTTCGCTTGAGAAGATGTGACAATTCTAGACAGAAGGAAAAGGATATATAGTGTGTAGATGAATACGAAGGTATGGTGAAAATAGTATAATATTATAATTTACATGGAATCCTAAATACAAAGAATTGTAAAGGGAAAATGATGTAATAACTGGGAATAAAAGTAAGGAAAAGTAGAAATAATTTATACAAATAAGTGATCCACAACCGCCAGTGCCTTGTCAGTATCACAGCCATTCCTTACGTGCTTGTCTGGGTTTTGATGTAATGAGGTCAGCTGTGCATTTCATGCTGAAATGTCTAATACCTTAATTCTAACTGGCCTCCCTCTATTACAGGCCTGAAATAGATATTTCAGTGTTAATAGTTAAAACGTCTGTGATAGAAAATACTGTTTTCATCATCACAATTTCACTAAGAGTGATTGATCCGTATCAAATTATTTGTTTTATTCTTTACTCAAAGAATAATTCAGTGATATTATAGTTCAAAGTCTCCTTGACAAACTGGATAGACAAGTGAACATATGAGTCTGTTTCACATCCTTCATTGGGACAATGAAAGGAGAAACATTCTTTATGACTTTATCGTCGAAGGATTACCCAGACTAAAATCTAATTGTCATGCGCTTTAACAAATAATACTTTCAAAATAGTCTTTTATTTATATCTAGTTGCTAAGTAAAAAAAGTTAGACATCTGGGTCCTTGGCTTTATCTTCTGTGGGACAATTAAAGTAAAAGAATTATATGATATTAATTGTTGAAATTTTACTCAAAATAAATTTTAACTTCTGCCTTTTTCCACAAATAAATGCTTTCGACATAACCTTCCTTTATTTATCAGTAGATAACTAACCAAATTCCCAGTATCTTGTTCCTTGGATCTCCTGTGACTGACTATGTCATCCAATAACGAAGGTAATATTTTATAGATATTGAAAAAATATTCGTAGACGTTAGAAATCGAGAGACCTCAGGTGTACAAAAACCCTCGGGACCATTTGATGCTATAACTATTTTCAAAAGTCAGGGATATACGTAACTATAAATATCCAAAAATTAGATTATGCATAAAATATTTTAAAGGTTATACAAGACTTACTACATTTAGAAGAAAAGAGCCAGTAGTTCAAAAGTTAGAAATCAACAGGCCTTAGCGATTCAAAACCAACGGGGTATGTTTTTTTAATATAAGAATTTTTAAAAGTCAGGGATATATGTAGTTATGAATATCCCAAAATTTAATTAGGCATTGCATATTTTTAAAGGTATATGGTTAATAAAGGGAATTGGTGCATACAAAGTTAATTTTAGAACGTTAATGTTCAATGCAGGTTTGGAAACAAACCTTCCTAACATTTTGAAACAAACCTTTCCAACATTTTGTAAGTTCCACGTTGGCCGAGTCCATTTCGCGCTCGGCTACCAATCTGGTGGTCCGAAGTTCGATTCTCGGCTCGGCCAACGCGGAACCAGAGGAATTTATTTCTGGTGATAGAAATTCAGTTCTCGATACAGTGTGGTTCGGATCCCACAATAAGCTTTATAGATCCAGTTGCTAGGTAACCAATTGGTTCCTAGTCACGTAAAAATATCTAATCCTTTAGGCCAGCCCTAGGAGAGCTGTTAATCAGCTCAGTGGTCTGGTAAAACTAAGATATACTTACTAAAAACTAAATTTCTTGGGAATGAGTTTTTAGTAACATACTCAAGTAAAAATTCAATTTCAATATGAAAAGAGGCCCAGTCTGAGGTATATCTAAGTGCTCTAAAAACAAGAATGGTGATTGCATTTATTTTAAAAGAATGGAAACATGAACTAAAAAAGTTGGTGCCTAAACTTGTAAAGGTATTTTTCCTGAAAACAGAAGTACTAAAACCGTGGTTATGTCTAATAACCCTAATATCTAAAAATGCAAGTGTTGGCCTTGTCTTGTTCTAAAGTAAACTTCATGTTAGGATGTATGCTATTAACATATTCAAAAAATAATTGACATTAAGCCTCTCGTGGTTATTCCGTATTTTCAATTTGTAAGGTTATTTTCATATTTTATTGTTTATTAACTGAATATTTTCAACATTATCATAATTATTCTCAACATATATTCTGGTTACTAAATTAAATTCTAAGTGCAATTTAGTTTGTATGTGTTAGGTAGGAGTATTATTAAGTTCCCCCCTTATTTTCTCTTGCTTCTTCTGCCTAACTTAGATTCTTAGGTTAGTATTATCTGGCCAGTGATTGGAAGGTACCTACCTAAAGCTATAATATTTAAAATTTCCTATTTCTTGGTTTAGGATTCAATTTAGTTGTAGGTGATCTTTTAAAATCTTAAAGATGGTTTTTCCTTGATATCTATATTAATTTTGATTATTATCTTTACCAGCCATTACCTTTTCTTGTGTATAAATAAATATTGTAACTTTTGTTGAGGTGTTTGTTCTTTTGTTCCTAAGTTGCTATGTTACATTTTTACTGTCCGCAAATTCTGAGTAGAGACAAGAACCCTTGAAGTTACGGCCGTAAATCAGGTCGTAACAGTGTAGTTTTAAACTAGTCTATATATATATATATATATATATAATATATATATATATATATATATATATATATATATATACATAAGTCACAGTTTATAATGGTATCTCTTTTATTAACAAACCCAATAAACTTGAAAAGACTCCAGGGAAAATATAGTCAATACAATTTATGAAATAATTTGAAACCACAAATGGTTGATGTTTATTTAGTAGGGCCTTCCCATAAGATTTTTCTCACATAGAATTTTTTTTTTTTACTTCTCATTCTTGTGTCCTGTGAGATATGACAGCCATTTCTGCCTGGTTCAGAATCGCTTCTATTAGCCCAGCTAATTCTTCCATGATGGATTGCATTTTCATGTGTCTTAGATGCAAATGTGTTGTGATACGACAAAGAAAGGAATTTGACAAAAAATGGAAAGTAATTCTGTCTGTAAATCTGCTCTCATGAAAAGAGAAGATTTAGAAGATTATGAAGAAATAACAGCTAAGAATAAAAGTTTTATCACACTGTGCATATCACAACTTTATTTATGGTCATTTTTTTTTATTCTTCCTTAACTTAAAATTATATATATATATATATATATATATATATATATATATATATATATATATATATATATATATATATATATATATATATATATATATTATATATATATATATATATATATATATATATATATATATATATATATATACTATATATATATATATTTATATATATATATATATATATATATATATATATATATATATATATATATATATATATATATATATATATATATATATATATATATATATCCTTATATCTTGTGACACAAAGGGACAAAATACAATGAAAAGCTGTGCCTAAGAATAATTGTTAACAATAATCTTTTTAGAGCTTTGAACTGCTGATACTGGAATACCTGGATAATTCTCTCTCTCTCTCTCTCTCTCTCTCTCTCTCTCTCTCTCTCTCTCTCTCTCTCTCTCTCTCTCCAACACT
>NC_061098.1:45608270-45613270 GCF_015104395.2 Macrobrachium nipponense | reverse complement strand
TAGAGCGAAAAATACTGTATTTCAAAGACTGCGGTCTCTCTCTGAGGTAATATTTTGTAACCATGTAAAAAGAAACATAACTGAATCTGCCTTTATTAAACATTTTAAGATCAACTTATGAATCTGAGGTTCAGGTCCTTTTTAAATTAGATTTACCTTGTTTTTATAAAATTGTATGGAAATATAATATCAAAACTTTCAGCAAAAGCCTGTTATACTAACTGCAGTTTCAGCTCATAAACACTTTTAAAGTATTCTTACTTGTTTGGTAGTGACAATTTGTAACGATAATTTGCTTTGTTGTTAATGGCTTTGATCTTTGTTCTGTGAAATTTTCTTGTTTTATGTTTCTATTTATCTATTTTACTTTGCACCCCGAAGAAGTGTACGCAATACATGAAAGCCCTTGGTATCTGGTCTTTTGATTTTTCACCTTTCATGTGGCTTTGCTGATATATATATATATATATATATATATATATATATATATATATATATATATATATATATATATATATCTATATATATACATATACATTATATATATATATATATATATATATATATATATATATATATATAGATATATATATATATAGATATATATATCTATATATATATATATATATATATATATATATATATATATATATATATATATATATATATATATATATATCTATATATATCTATATATATATATATATATATATATATATATATATATATATATATATATATATAGATATATATCTATATATATATATATATATATATATATATATATATATATATATATATATATATATATATATATATATATATATATATATATATATACATATACATATACATATATATATCTATATATATATATATATATATATATATATATATATATATATATATATATATATATATATATGTATGTATGTATATATAGATATATATATATATATATATATATATATATATATATATATATATATATATATATATATATATATATATATATATATATATATATATATATATATACACACATTTATGTATATATATATATATATATATATATATATATTTTATATATATAATATATATATATATATATATATATATATATATATATATATATATATATATATATATATATATATATATATATATAGGAAGTTAGCTATGTAATGGTAGATTCTAAAAGATTTTACTCAGGCACAACTGATCGCACTGAGGAAAAACATAGTAAAAGTAGGCTTAATATCCAAACTGACATTACGAGACTAGCAATAAGGTCGATTTCACTCAACAGAAACGAGGAAACGCTGAGGGCAGGATAAGCGATAGGCACCCACACCTTGGAGGATCACACACGTGTTCAACAGATGATTAATCCAGAAAACAATACATTTTTGAAAAAACAATGAGGCATATACAACTTATTACCATGAATTTACAAAAATGTTCCGAAAAATTAATGAAAAGACGAAAAAAAGGATATAAATATATGGAGCAATAAAGAGAGAGAGAGAGGGAGAGCGAGAGAGCGAGAGAGAGAGAGAGAGAGAGAGAGAGAGAGAGAGAGAGAGAGATAACACCTCCCAAATATGACACTTATCCCCCTTAAAATGGTACAGATATGTAGATGACATCTCAGTAGTCTTACCTGCTGGTATCGATGTAAATGATTTATTGTCTAAATTGAATAATTTAGTGCCATCCATAAAATTCACTGTTGTAATTGAAAATAATAATGTTAACCCTTTCCTAAATGTATTAATACATAGAGAATCTTTCCAATGTAAATTCAGTATGTATAGAAAACCCACAAATAATTTAGCATATGTACATTTTTATTCTGGTCACCATCTTAATATTAGAATTTAAATTTTTTCTTCTATGTTCCTACGTGCTTTGTGCATCACGAGTCCACAATATCTTGACCAAGAAATAGAATACATAAAAAAGATAGGAAACGATTTCTGCTACCCACATCATATAATTGATTTATGTTATCAAAAAGCTCACAAAAAGTTTCATAGTGTTGCTAGTAATGAAAAAAAAATGCCTAAAATGTACTTAGCTTACCTTACTTTCGTGGATTTGAAACCATAAAATCAATATATAAACCGTTTAATGTTAATGTAGTGTTCTCTTATAACAATACCATTAAAGATATGCTATAAGAATAGTCTAGTAACAAATAACAACATCTTTTACAAAATTCCTTGTAAGGATTGCCCATCTTTTTACGTTAGACAGTCAAGTAAAAATTTATGTGTACGTATTAAGCAGCATATGTATTCAGTTAGAACAACCCAGACTTCAAATGCATTGTTTATCCATCTGAGTGAAAAATTTCATTGTATTAATTGGGGCGATACCTCTGTAAATGCTTGATCTAATGATTATGTTTCAAGAAATTTACTGGAATCAGCAATTATACAAATTACTAATAAAAGCAACCTAAATCTTAGAATGGGATTGTACCATTTGGACCAGTATGTTTGTAAAATGTTTATGATGGACCTTAAAATAAATGAACTACTAATTAGTTAGTCCTACAAGTATATAGTTATTATTTCTCTCTCTCTCTCTCTCTCTCTCTCTCTCTCTCTCTCTCTCTCTCTCTCTCTCTCTCTCTCCTGCTTGATATATTTATATCCTTTTTTTTTGTCTTTTCATTAATTTTTGGGAACCTATTTGTAAAATATATGGTAATTAGTTGTATATGCCTCCTTGTTTTTTCTAAATGTATTGTTTTCTGGATGAATCATCTGTTGACCAGTGCTTGGCTATCTCGCTTTTCATTTTTTCCTTCGTGGCAAAAACCATTTATTTTATACATAACATCACGTTTTATATACTTCGTAATCAAAGTTATTTATATATATATACATATCATATATATATATATATATATATATATATATATATATATATCTATATATATATATATTCTATATATATATATATATATATATATATATATATATATATATATATATATATATATATATATATATATATGTGTATATATATATATATATATATATGTGTGTGTGTGTGTGTGTGTGTGTGTATATAATGTGTGTGTGTGTGTGTGTCATACGATACGTAGAAAAAAAATATACATAAGGTAAGTAATTAGCATTAAGTCAGGGGTTTATCTTTTAGGTTTACTCTTAAGCGTTTTACTAATACAAGGGTCCAAATAGTACATCCCAGGGATAAGGTTAAAATTGTAACGGAAGTTAGCTATGGTAATAGTGGATTCTAAAAGATTTTGCAAAGATAAATCTTTTGATCTGGCAATCACTGAACTTTCAGTCCAATCTATTCTGTGAGGGTTTTCACTGAAATGAATGGATATATCATCATTGTATGCTTGCCCTGTTTTTTACAGAATACATATGCTGTTCAATTCTTACTTCTAAATCATTGGCATATTATCTGATATAAAAAGAGGGGCAGTGCAAACATGGAATTTTATATATTATGTTGTTGCTTTCCTTAGGGTCATTTTTTTATAAACCTTCCTTTTAGTGTATTACTATAAGAAAAGACAAGGTTGAACTTGAGATATCTTAACAATAATTTTATGGTTTCAAAACCGCTAAATAAGGTACGCTAAGAATGTTCTTAGAAACATCTTTCTCTGTGTTACTTACACTATAAAACTTTTGGTGGTCTTTATTATTATAAATCTAGTATATGTGAAAGATAACACAAATCAGTCTATATTTTTTCATATGTATTTGATATATTGAGCCAAATACTGGGGACTGACGATAAGTAATGCTCAGAAGAAGAAAAGATAAAAATTTTGATCTTAATCAATCAATAAATTTTTACCAGAGGTCAGTCCCAGTTAAAAACTTAATACCAGATTAAGATGACCGAAATATTCAGTAACAATAGGTCAGAGTAATAATGCTCTATTTTTGCATCCAACAGAAAAGTCCGACAGAATCAATTGGACGCAAAGCAATTGTAATACTATTATGGAATAATGAAACTGTTTCCAGGAACGTGTTGGAATCTGTTAAGATTCAGTTGACCAGGGAGAAGAACCTATATAATCGTCAAGGATTTCCTTTAGGCCCTGCAACAAAGCATATGTTACAGAAAGATTTAAAAGACAGAATAAAGAGGACGACCAATAGGTAGATTTGATGCTAATCCGTTTAACATTCCGTGACCTACTAATATTTTTGTATTCCCTTAGGACTTACACCCATCATATGTATATGCCCTTGTCTCTTTGTCTTAAGTAGCTGTGACTATCTCTTCGCAATAAGATGAAAGTGCTTAGCGTCTCAATTGTTTTCCCTTTTCCTTCGTGACTGTAATTTGCTGGTACAATCATCGCGTTTTTACCTTTTTCGTGACTTAAAATGACGTATATAAGGGTCACATATTTCGTTTGCTCTCTCTCTCTCTCTCTCTCTCTCTCTCTCTCTCACACACACACACTGACCACACACACTGAGGACTTGGGGCAACCCGAACACGAGGTAAGGTCTGTAGGGTAAGTGTAAGGTCTATATATATATATATATATATATATATATATAATATATATATATATATATATATATATATATATATATATATATATATATATGGGGATACAATCCACACAATGAAGTAAAATCCTCTGTAGTTTAAAATATATATCTCTAGTACAGGATTAAAGCTTTCGACCATCAACTGTGGTCTTGTTCACTAAAATGTGATATGTCACCTCAAGGAACTAACAAGTAAGAGCACAAACATTTTGAAAAAAACAATCGTTTTTTTTTTTTTTGTTTTTTTTTTTTTTTTTTAATGTTTGTGCTCTTACTTGTTAGTTCCTTGAGGTGACATATCACATTTTAGTGAACAAGACCACAGTTGATGGTCGAAAGCTTTAATCCTGTACTAGAGATATATATTTTAAACTACAAGAGGATTTTACTTCAATGTGGATTGTATCCCCATTTTACGTAGAGGTACGACAA
>NC_061098.1:45598270-45603270 GCF_015104395.2 Macrobrachium nipponense | reverse complement strand
TATAGCCTTCGTTACGTTATAGCCAATCATCCATCGAGAAAGAGGGAAGAAATGCTTCATAAAGTTACGTACGAGTGCGTTCGAACCTTATCTCTGAGTAAGTTGGCCCGTCTTCAAAAAAAAGTCACTTTCACATTATAAGTACCAAATCTATTCAACCTACGTAATGCAGAATGCAGTCAAAATTTATGTGCAGATATAATGTGTATTCTGAATAAGCGTTATATCTATGAATGCATAGATAAAAAGTTATTGCCAAAAAACCGTGTTACAGAAGCCCTGTATCTCATAGTAGCAGAGGTAAGTCTTACATGTCGCGCCCTCCCCCGAGAGTACAACACTACACTTGGTAATGCATAAGGGGGATGTGCCCCCTTAACATACACACACACACACACACAGACACACACACACACACACACACATATATATATATATATATATATATATATATATATATATATATATATATATACATATATATATATATAAAATGAATGCATGTATTTGTGAACATTTTACGGTGGATCCTCACGTATTATAAGATGTGGTGGCATAGGTGCTCCTTCCCGTGGCGACTTCCTCCAAGAGGTCGGGAGAGATCTTTTTGACGAACATCGAAGTCTCAGGGAAAGTTCCATTGTGGCCTTCATACAAGGAGCAGATCTCATCTGTTTGGTGAGAATTGAAGACATCGGTTAGTCGTCATCGCTGCAATTATAGTTACCATGATAATACAAGCTATCACACTAATAATATCATAGAAGGATCTGGTGGTCGTACTCACTCTCGAGAGTAAACATCGTTGCCTTAGATACTTTTGCACGGTCAGCACACACCATTAAGCTGGGGACTGAGGCGGTGGCCAAAGGAGTAGAGGAGATCCTTATGCAGATCCAGGGATCACCCAGGTCTTGGCACAGTCTGTCACCAATGCTATTCCAGACCACAGAGTTAAGGGAATCCAAAACAAAGAGAAGAGAGATATCCAACGAGGTCTCAGAGAAGTGTTGGCCATGGTGCCAAGCCTGAAACGATGATCCTTTATATATTACGAGCTTCAAAGGAAAAATCCACATTACCAAAATTAGGATGACAATAATCTCCGTAAAAATCATAATTATTCCTAATCATCATATATCACCGCGTCACTTTTCTCGTAGGATGAACGTCCAGTCTATACTAAAAAAACTGTAGGGCAGCTCTTGGCATTTCAGTATTAGTCTCTTTCATAAGTCGTAACATTTTTTAATGCTTTAAACTCCAGAGTTACTACGTAGTGGAGCTACATGGCTAGATCTAGTGGAGTGGGATGTTGGTCCCCTTCTAGATATATATGAGCAATCTTAACGTACAAATGTAATTTTTTAAAAGTATTCTTCAAAGGAAGCCCATCCTATAATTTACGAGTAACAGGTATGCAGGCACGAAGTAGTTTAACAGTAGAGAAAGAGTCGAAAGACCTTGAGAAGGTCCAAACAGATTTGTTCCGGTTATTTCTCGAATCCATACCGGTGGACATGACTTTAGTCGAACTTCAAATGGCTAACACTTGTCTATAAATTTTTCCGGTCTAAAAAGACTCAAAGGTAAAGAAAAGAAAAAAAGAAAATACACGTGACGCATGACGCAGTGATATGACTCGCGTATTCAATCACTAAGTATGCAATTACTCATCTGACCAAACTCAGGTAATTTGAAGTTGCTCGCTTTGCTAAGCATAGAAGTACAATGATATCTAGAGGTTGAAACATTCGAAACTACACTTATACGTAATCGATTGAATGAACATGGGGGTTGGGTGTCCTACCGGCTCTGTAGATTTCAAGTACAGGCAATCACTAGAGTGTTCCTGCTATTCACTGGCGATCCTTTAAATATTTAATTTGATAGAAATGGATGGGAGAAGGATCCAATTTCCTCTTTTCAATCCATAATATCTCGGGTTTTATTTCATAGAACATATGACTTTAAGACCTAAGACAAGAGTTTCCTGATAACTGCTATTGACCTTCGAGTAAGAAATAAAGGAAAACAATTTCTCTCCACTGTGGGAACTTACTTGTAAGACACAACATTCTGCCATGAGGAAGCCTTGTCCTTATTGCGAATTCTTCTTTCAATTTCATTTTCATTTTATTCTATTTATCTTTGCTGGCAATTTCCTTCATGAGGGCAACAATAGAAAACTATTTTGAAAATTGAGTGGAAAAAAAAAAAAAGGATTGCTTCTACGCATGACGTTTCTTTCCTTTTGATGTAAAAATAATAATGATAATATATTAATAAATTAACCCAAGATAAAAGCTTACAATAACAAAAAGAATTCGTTTTTCAAATATATCTAATGTCTCCTACCAATATTATTCTTAGGCAACTGGAGGAATCGTTGGCTTAGTTTTTTTTTTTTTTTTGATTTATTTAATTTTTTTTTTTTTAGACTTTGTAATCGAGAGAAGGCCAATATATTATAAATAGCCACTTGGTGCCGTAAGTTGTTGTTTTTGTTCCCGCGTTGTGTTTGGTAGATGCAAGTCCAGGGGGAGGGGTCAGCCAAAATCTATTTTCCACAATGGAAATTCACTTTCGGGTAGATAGCTCAATGACTGAGTATTGTCCCAGCACCTGGCCTAAATAGCCTACATTCCATAGATCTGTCATACCATGTTATACTTCTGCCATGATTAGATCCCTATTAACCTGACCAGTAACATTAAGCAAATAAATCTGTCTGTTTAGAACTACACCTCCTTCGAGAAAATATTTTGATTTGTCTCCTGACTGCCGTTGTAAAATCCAGTTACTTGAATGTTGGCAACTATAAACAGGTTGAGGCCCTTGACCGATTTCATTTGCAGGACCTGATTTTTAGTGCCTTCCCTGACCGTTCTAATGCATTCGTAGTTGGCGGAGACTACACAACCACTTTCCGTCACTGTCTTGACCTCTGCAAGCAGCTGTTAAGTCTATTCGTCTCGTTTCGTATTCATCAATTAATCATTTTTTACTTTGCATATTATACCCCTTCACTAATATCTACATGGTTCCTTTCCAGTATTCCTGTGGCTTTTGTGATGTTGTCAATGTATATTTTAACCTTTTTTTGAATGACCGAGGAAGAAAGAAATGAAGGAATTAACGTAATAACATTTCTTACGAAACTCTTTGCGACTAACCGTAGTATACATGTTTGAATGATATCTATTAGTTTGGTTAATGTTTAGGTTTTCGTAATTATGAGCTGAATGTCTTGGAGAGAGATCATATAAATGGCTGGGCATAGTATAAATGCAGAAATAACAACTATGTATCACATATTGCCAACACCCGTCAGTAGAACTTCCTTTATCTCTACGTTGAAGTTTTTTTGTTAAGAAAATAAGGAGGTTTTGTTTTACCTACCATATGGAGGAACTTGAATCAAAAGTTGACAGACTCGTCAATAATCCAAAGTCTCAACCAGAAAATAAATTTTCAGCAATGTCTTTATTTGTCTTCTAGTCTATTGTCAAGCAGCGTGCTGCATTTTTCTTCTGAAACTAAGAGGGTAATTCACATTGGATTTATATTTAAGGCATCTGTTGTGAAAGGCTAAAAATTTTGATTGAGAGTTTTAGTAGAATTACACTTCAAATAGACAGCCTCCTTCATAAAGTTCTATGGATTATGAACTTGGTTGAATGACTACTGAACCTATTTCAGTTAATTTTGTCATGAATATTGCTCGAGTTAAATACTATTCAGTAGTACGAGATATATTATTCCTAATCTCTTGATTGGAGATATCAATATAGACAATGATTTTCTTGACCTTCTCCTGCAGTCAAGTTGCCAGATAACCATCTATTGTATAGTATTGAGTTTCATGAGTCCCCATGACCCTTGGTGGACAAAAATTAATGTTACAGACAAATTATCTATATTTTGTGCATAAATTACTCTTTTTTTTGTGTTGGGGAAAGGAGACAAAAGCCCGAAATAAGGCCTATTAAACAAAAAAAAATATTTCTCATTATTTATCTAATGGTTCCCAACAAAATAATCGACTGTTATAAGTTAACTCAAGGAGTTGCTGACTTGGGTTTTTTAGCCACAGAAATCGAGAGATTTCCATACCATGTTATCCTTCAAACTATAATTCTCCCCTGAATTTTATACATACAGCGTCGTACTCCTATTGATATATGGGGGTTGATACAAAATTCAGGATGCAGCACATCACTTGTTTATTCTTTTACGTCTTTTTTTCTTCATTCAAAGTAACTAGAGTCTAATCTAATGCCAATATATCTTCTGTCGACACTTCTCAGATAGTTTTCAAGTCTAACATATTCCCGCTGAGAGGAAAAAAATGTGTAGCCATCAACGAAGAATCGACGACTTAATCAAACTGATCATTCAGTAATATTATAGAAAACTATATACTTATCAAAACGAATTAATATCGGCTTTCTTGAAGAAATTAATTATAGTAACAAACATGTCTGGTATTCTGTGAGCTCAAGCTGCCTAGAATTGGGACAAAGTAAATCATACAGTGTTAATGACATCGGAAAACTTCGTCCAAACCTGTGTATGGGTGGAGGTTGGCGATGTATGGCTAAAAACATAATAATATTTTTGCTTTGGTGGTTAATTTAAAGGCAGTACAAAGTAACCACTCTTTTAATATTTTTTGTAGCCCATTTCTCTGTAAATATATCCACATTATCATGAGGATATTATATACAGCGATTTGCATAAATAAAGAAAATGCAAATCATGACAGTTGTTACAATATGAAGACGCATTCACGTGGGTAAGAAGTAAACAAAGACCTGCAGTGTTACCATAATATTCTTATACCTATTCCTAGGACAAATAGGACTAACAGGTAGGTAGCTGTATCGAAATTCCTGGAGGAAACTACAATGAACAAAGTAAGAGAAATTTTGTACATGAGAAACTTTACGTATGGAAAAGAAGAGAATCACTTAAAAGCAAATAACAGTTAGAATAAG
>NC_061098.1:45596105-45597770 GCF_015104395.2 Macrobrachium nipponense | reverse complement strand
GCTGGCTCCAAATCAGCGAATACCAAGTTAATAATTGGACCTAACAGATCTACTGCCACTCACTCAAAAGTTGTGTCAATCAATGGCATCTGATCAAGAGGAACCTTTGTAACCTTGCCCTTTGGAAATGTTTTCTGGGATATATCACACGACTGACAGTATCTTGTCACCTCTCCTTGGAGTCCAGGCCAGTAAAATACGATCTAAGGTTTTCTTAGCACCGAGGTGGCCTCCTAAAATACTGTCATGAGTAATTCTCATCACCTTTTGCTTTAAAGATTCTGAAACAAGAATTTGTTTGAACAATTTGTTATCGCTTACCTTAGGTGACTGGAATAGTAGATATAGCAAGGCTTTCTCTACAGTAAACCAGGTCACAATACCACCTCCCCATTTCTGGCACTTTCAGGTTTCCTATAATTAAATCATAAACAGGTTCTTTCACACAAATAGAATTTACTTTCCCTGTATAGAAAGGTGTATCAGTATCAATTGAGGCCTCTTCTACTGTACGCACTACACCATCTATCAATACACATTTTTAAACATGACCTGTCAACTGATTATCTTTAACTAATTTACGTTCTACCACTACACCACTGCACCCTCTGTCTCTTAATACTGTAACAAAATGATCTCCAACATAACCCATAGAAATAGGCATTCTGTCACATACCTTGCATGCTCCTCCTATTACTGGTAGAACATGTTCACATGCCCATCTCACCTGACCATCACTCACACAACAGTCCATCAAGTGCTCCATCACTACACATGCTGACCCAGTCTGAGATTGCTCTCCCATGGATATATCCTGGTGCACTTTATTTCTCTGACTTGTTTTCTTATTCTGCTGCAAAGGACTACTACCATTAGTATTTACAGGATTTGACTTACACTATTCCAGCTGACTCTGTAAAAATGCTACCTTGTATGGATTCCTTGGGTCTACTGCAAGTCTATAGTAACCATGAGCTTCAATAAACTGATCAGCAAGATTACACATTTCATCCACAATCTTGGGATGTCGTTCTTTGAGAAACATAGACAGAGATTTACTATAACTGTTCATGAACTGCTCCCTTAAAAACAAATCCTTGAGACCTTCATAACTTCGCATACCTCCAGACAAATTCAGCCATTTTTCCACATAATTATCCAATCTAGCAAGAAATTGCGAAGGACTCTCACCTTGGTCTGGCTTACGGGAACGAAATTTCGAATGAAAACCCTCCTCAGTAATTTGGTAATGCTTCAACAAAGCCTGCTTCAAACCATTATAATCCAAAGCCTCTGAAACTGGTAGGCGAGAATAAACCTCCAGAGCCTTACCTTGAAGAAGAGCACCAAGATTAATAGCCCACGAAAATGAATCCCATCTAGCATTGGACGCAAACCTCACAAACCTCTGCAAATAAGAATCAATACAGTCTTTGGTTTCATCAAATGAAGGTAGCTTAGGAAGCTTGGCCAGGGAATCAGAAAGCTCACCTGAAGTACTCGCAACCCCAACTCTTAACTCTCCTGCTTTCACTTTATGCAATTCAGTTTCCATTTTGATCTTTTCTAACTCAATTTCGCTTTCTATTTATCTTGCTTTTCTCTCAGCGGCTGTCTCATCTCTCTCAAATTGTTCTCTCTCTTTCTTCTCCACAAAGTCTATCA
>NC_061098.1:45558605-45591105 GCF_015104395.2 Macrobrachium nipponense | reverse complement strand
TAAATGTTTTTAAAAGAGTTTCCCATTCTGAGGTAAAAATGCTTTTTGGTTTGACGTTTATGCAAGGCAATGTAATTAATTTCAAAATTGAATGTGACAATGCAAAATTATATAAAACAGAAAACATATGAGAATTTTACATATTTTCACGTGAATAATTAAAACATATATACGATATTGTGTTTTATATATGATTCTGCTTTGATACTTATATTAAAACTACACACAACACATACACTATATATATATATATATATATATATATATATATATATATATATATATATATATATATAATATATATATATATATATATATATATCTTGCAATTCCACAATGGTCCCGTGGGTGAAGTATGTAAGAGATCCCCACGTGTACCAGGTACCAAGATTTTCAACTTTTCTATCTTCAGATGACTTTGGAATAAAAGTTGAAAGTCTTGGTACCCCCTTCTTCCATTTTCACGTGAGGATCTCTTATATATATATATATATATTATATATATATATATATATATATATATATATATATATAGATATATATATATATACATATATATATATATATTATAAGTATGAAATATATATATATATATATATATATATATATATATATATATATATATATATATATCATATATATATATATATATATATATATATATATATATATATATATATATATATATATATATATATATATGTATATATATATATATATATATAGATATATATATATATATATATATATATATATATATATATATATATATATAGATATGTATATATATATATATATATATATATATATATATATATATATATATATATATATATATATATATATATATATATATATATATATATATATATATATATATCTATATATATATATATATACTATATATATATATATATATATATATTATATATATATATATTTATATATATATATATATATATATATATATATATATATATATATATATATATATATATATATATATATATATATATATATATATATATATATATATATATATATATATTCTGTGTGTGTTTGTGTAGCCACCAGACACTTTTCAGACAATCCCAACCATTCTTCAACCAAGATATAGTATAAAATATAGTTAATAATCCCACATAGAGGAGTAACAGCTGGGTAATGTATCAATGAGGTAGACCATCATGGAAAAGGGGTGAGATATGGCCACGGAATTTAGACCAATTCACCAGTGATACAATCATATTGCTGTGTAGATATATTGTAGTTGGTGAAATGAACGAGGAATTGAATTTATTTGGAATAATTGCACTCTTTGTAATAATTAGCATACATTGCCTTTAAAAAAAGAAAAAAAAAAACCTGTGCATAAAATGTCAGCCAGATTATTGAACATATAAGGTAATCACTTTTGTTAGTGAGTTTATGTACACAATTACTTTCACATTATTCTTAGGTAAAGCGTCAATTTTTCTCTCCTTAATTAAAAAAAATCATCTATTACACTACTTCTCTTTACTTCTGCTTCCAACGACAGTACAAAAACCAATATTTATTTTTCCTCATTATTTAACTCTGCAAATTTTATTGTCCTTGGTTATTCTTGACATTTGCACCAAGTTAGGCAATAGTCATTTTCATTTTACATCATCTTACAGCAGTTCAAAGTGTGGTCAACTTTGTCCTCAGGAGAAGAAGCATCTTTGTCAGTTAAGGGCGATTTACTGTGAGGGTTTTTGTCCAATAATTTATATCAGCAACTCAGGCCGTTGCTTCATCTTTGAGTTTATTCAATGTAACATTAAAACAGTAATTATAGAGCTCTCTCTCTCTCTCTCTCTCTCTCTCTCTCTCTCTCTCTCTCTCTCTCTCTCGCTGTGTGTGCGTGTGTGTGTGTGATTGGATTAGCAGAAGTACTTAAATTGCGACAGGCTTACTCTGTGTGTGTGTGTGTGTGTGTGAGTGTGTGTGTGTGTGTGTGTGTGTGTGTGTAATGTAAAAGCACTTAAAATTCGTCAGGCATAAATCATTAAAATGTTTCTAAAATCAAATTCTCTCTCTCTCTCTCTCTCTCTCTCTCTCTCTCTCTCTCTCTCTCTCTCTCTCTCTCTCTCTCTCTCCAAAGTTTCAATAACATACTTTGATGGGCACAGCTAATCCCCAAAGGTCACTCAATGAGATTTCAATGCACCAGTTATTAGGTCGACATAAGAGGCTTTGAGTTGTCGAGCCGCTTCGGAACTTATCCGGAATCGTTGACTCCTAAAAATGATTCGACGTTCTAATATTATTATCAATTGTGCTTTGTTTGGCTGCTTCAATCCAGTAATACAATGACCTGTTATTAATAAATAAGGATAAAAACGTTCTTTTTATTTATTAAAAAAATGCAACTGTCTCTTGCAGTATGTTCTACATTTTCAATGACGTAGTACACTAAGAAACTGGTCAAATTCATGTGTATTCGTGTGTGTGTTCGTGTGTGTATGTAGGGGGTTTGAGGAAGGGGAAAGGTGAGGGGAAAATTTGAAAAAATTAATAGAATAATGAGCGTGCAAAGTAAAGACACAAGTTCTTTATTCATGTTATATTAAATGCCTTATGCCTGAAATATCTCCAAACAATTCTTCAAGAAAATCGTTATCATACACAGACACTGTGTGTGTGTGTGTGTGTGTGTGTGTGTGTGTGTGAGAGAGAGAGAGAGAGAGAGAGAGAGAGAGAGAGAGAGAGAGAGAGAAATGACTTAGAAACAAAATAGAAAGACCAAACACAAGAGAAGGATCAAGATATATTACACTGGCATTGAACTTTCTCTGGCCGAACATTACTTTACCCCAGCATTAACAAGCCCAATTTTATTATATATAAAAGTACAAACTTGCGCCATAACTTATACCGGATTTCAAATCTTTGCTGCTAGCGTGGTTCCATTTCGGGCAAATTAGATATTTATTACCTTTTGCAAATTCTCATTAATACCTATAAATGAATAATTTATAGGAAAAAATGGTAATTTAAAATAAATTACTGCTTAGTATTCCAGACGAGCGTTCTACGGAAATGTTTAAAAATGAATTACTTATATTAATCTGATGAAGGAGGTCATAGTTCGTTCATGAACTGTAGACAAAATTTCAAAATATCGAACCAAGGAAATTACTTTTCTAAATATTATAATTAAACTTTAGGGAATTATTTCTTCCAGTTTCAAATATCTTCAATAACTTTTGATGAAAAAAATTATAAGTGATCTTTGAGTGACTATTTCCGTATATTTAATTTCATTTGATTGATTTATATTCAGCGAATTTTCTCAATATAAATTAACTATGTTCTAATATGGGCATTAAATATTATGATGATAGTTCTATGACATGGATAACAAAATCCTGTTTTGACAATTTAATCAGATTTTTACAAGAGTTATTCCAACATAATCTTTGACCTTAGGTCCAGGAGCGCTGTTGAATATTCATGGGGAATAATTGGTGTGTTTTCTCATGGAGTTTTCTCTCTCTCTCTCTCTCTCTCTCTCTTCGTGAAGCCTTTCCGATATCTCATTGAAAATATCAATTTATAGCGAGGGTTCTTTTATCGCTGAATCACCACCCCCACTCCCCGCCCCACCTCCTCCTGCAAAATCCACTCTCTCCACTCATGCCCTTGGACACTGCACTGGGTATCCCAAGCTCCTAGTGTCTTCCTCATTCACCTGGAAACTCGGGAACTGTTCCTGAGACATCAACTCAACATCTCAGACTTGGGGAAATTAAAATCTCGAAGTGGATGTGCATCACGAGAACGGGCCGTTGACAGACGGACGACCTGGATGGTACAAACAGGAAGGCTGGACATTTTTGAAGGATAGAACTATTTTTGAAGATGCTCAGAATGGCCGTGAAAAATGTTAAATGAGGAATGAAAAGAAGTGTAATAATGTTTGCTGAAAATATTTCTTATCTACTAAGATTGAAAAATATTTTCTTTAACATAAATTTTATTTCTGATACCTAAAAAAATAACTTAGCAATGCATATATGTTTTCCTGATATCTTTATCTTATCATTATTATTATTATTATTTGATTATTATTATTATTATTATTATTATTATTATTATTATTATTATATTATTATTATTATTATTATTATTTATTTTTCTTTCTCTCTTTTTGGTTTTTCACAGCCCTCCAATTCGATTGGGTGGTATTTATGGTATGGGGGTTGCATCCTGCCTCCTTAGGAGTCCATCACTTTTTTTACTATTTGCGCCGTTTCTAGGATTACTATATTCTGCATGAGTCCTGGAGCTACTTCAGCCTCTAGTTTTTCCAGATTCCTTTTCAGGGATCTTGGGATCGTCCTAGTGTTCCTATGATTATGGGTACAATTATTATTATTATTTTTTTTTTTTTATTTTTTTTTTTTTATTTATTTTTTTTTTTTTTTGCTCATATCACAGTCCTCCAATTCGACTTGGTGGTATTTATAGTGTGGGGTTCCGGGTTGCATCCTGCCTCCTTAGGAGTCCATCACTTTTCTTACTATGTGCGCCGTTTCTAGGATCACACTCTTTTGCATGAGTCCTGGAGTTACTTCAGCATCTAGTTTTTCTAGATTCCTTTTCAGGGATCTTGGGATCGTGCCTAGTGCTCCTATGATTATGGGTACGATTTCCACTGGCATATCCCATATTCTCTTTATTTCATTTTTTCAGATCTTGATACTTATCCATTTTTTCCCTCTCTTTTTCTTCAACTCTGGTGTCCCATGGTATTGACTTTGTCAATCAACATCACGTCTGGTCTATTTGCACGTATCACCCTATCCGTTCTGATACCATAGTCCCAGGGGATCTTTGCCTGATCGTTTTCTATCACTCCCTCTGGTTGGTGCTCGTACCACTTATTATTGCAATGTAGCTGATGTTTCTTGCACAGGCTCCAGTGGAGGGCTTTTTACTGCCTCTTTTTACTGGTTCTGTGCAAGTGCCGGGCATTCGCTTGATATGTGGTTTATGGTTTCAATTTTTCGTATTGCACTTCCTACATATGGGAGAGATGTTATTTCCGTCTATCATTCTTTAAATATATCTGGTTCTTAGGGCCTGATCTTGTTGCCGCTGTTATCATTCCTTCAGTTTCCTACTTTGAGCTCTCCCCTCTGTAGCCATGCCATGTGTCATTGCTGGCTAGTTCTTTAGTCTGTCTCATGTTATTGTCCGTGCATTGGTTTGTTGTGCCAGTCCTCTGTTCTGTCTGTCATTCTCCTGTCTCTGTATATTTCGGGTCTTCATCTACTTTTATAGTCCTTCTTCCCATGCACTCTTTAGCACTCGTCTTCATGCTGGTTTTTCAGATATTGCCCCAGTGATCTGTTTTCGATGTTTGACGCAGTCCTCTATACTTAGTAGTCCTCTCCCTCCTTCCTTTCGTGTTATGTATAGTCTGTCCGTATTTGCTCTTGGGTGTAGTGCTTTGTGTATTGTCATATGTTTCCTGGTTTTCTGATCTATGCTGCGGAGTTCTGCCTTCGTCCATTCCACTATTCCTGTGCTGTATCTGATTACTGGCGCTGCCATGTGTTTATGGCTGTTTTATCATATTTCCGGCGTTGAGTTTTGACTTGAGTATCGCCTTGAGTTCTCTGCATATATTCTTTCCTGATCGTGTCCTTTATCTCTTGGTGTTTTATATCCCCCTCCTTCCATTATTCCCTGGTATTTGTATCATGTCTCATCTATGTGTTTGATGTTGCTCCCAGTCTGCATTAGGGTATCTATTTCCTTGATGCTCTTACCATACAGCTTGATGTCGTCCAAATGAACATCAGATGGTTGATTCTGTTGCCTCGTTTCTTGAGTTGGTACCCGGCATCCATCTTCTGTAGTACTTTTGTCATGGGAATCATGGCTACTACGAAGAGTAGTGGGACAGTGAGTCACCCTGGAAGATCCCTCTCCTGATATTAACCTCTGCTAGTCTTATTCCAGAGCTTGTAAGTATTGTATCCAGTTGCGCATTGTATTTGTGAGGAAGCTGGTGGTGTTTTCCTCTGCCCCATATATTTCCAGGCATTCTATTAAGCCATGTGTGTGGTATCCTGTCGAAGGCTTTCTTATAGTCATCCATGCCACGCTTAGGTGGTTTTCCTTCTCCTACTGTTCTTCATTACCATTTTTGTCATTATGAGCTGGTCTTTGTGACCCCCTACACTTCCTTCTGCAGCCTTTCTTGTTGGTGGGGGATGGTGTTTGTCTCCTCTAGGTAATTGTATAGCCTTCACTGATGATACCTGTTAGTAATCTTTCCACAATTATTGGTAGGCAGGTGATAGGCCAGTAGTTACTGGCTATATTTCCCTTAATCTTGTCTTTTTGTACTAAGGATGTTCTTCCTGTGGTCATCTATTTGGGTGCATGGTGATTTGAGATACAATTCTGGAGTTGTTCTGCTATTCGTGGGTGTAGGGCCTTGAAGCTTTTGAGCCAGTATCGATGGACTTCATCAGGACCTTGGGCTTTCCAGTTTGGCATTTTCTTTAGTTGGTGTCTGACTGTGTCTGTCGTGATCTCTGTGAATCTTTGTTTTATTCTCCTGTTTCTTCTTCCTTGACTTCCTGGAGCCATGTTGCATGTTGTTGTGTGATACCGGATTGCTCCATATGTTTTCCCAGAGTCTCTTACTTGGTTCGGCTTCAGGAATTTCTGTGGTTGTCTTACCCTCTTAGTTGGCTGTATAGTCTTTTTCTGGTTGGTTCCGAATAGTTTGTTCTGTTGGTATCCTTATTCCTGTCATGTACCGTTGGATCTTATGTGCTTGGCCTTAAGCCTCTGTTTTACATCTTCTATTGTGTTGTTTAGTCCCTCTCTTGTACTTTGTATTTCTCGTTGAGTTCCTCCCTTGTTTTCTTGCTTCTTAGCCTTTTTTTCTGCCATCTCTTTCAGTTTACTCAAGTCAGAATTCTCATCACCATGATTTTGCTTTTCCAGGCGCCTTTTCCAAGGAGGTTGCTGTTTTGGTTTCTTTTGTTTGGGTTGGTTGTGCTGGTGGTGTTGGTGTTCGAATCCCCATCAGTTCTGCTATCTTGCTCCTGCATATGCCAAGTTATTTGTTTCTGTGATACTGGTGGTGAGTATTATGCCCATTATTTCATTGACCTCACTTGTTTTCTCCCTTAATTTCTTGGTGTTGTAGGCGTTTCATGGAGGGGATCTTTGTTTCTCTCTGTATCTGGCTCCATCATTGTTCTAATCTTTTCTACCCATTCCGTCCTCTCTGTTTACTTCGTTGGGGTGTTTCTTCGTGTGTCGTGTTTGATACCTCATCATCCCTGTCGTCTTCTGTGGCATCGTCTCTCAGTTCGTCTTCGTGTAATTCGTTGTCGTGGGACATTTCCCTTTCCAATTCTTCTCTTTCTGTTGGGGAGAGCCAGTTCTTTTTCTTTATGTTCCTTACTTGGTCTGCCAGCCTCTGCTCTGATTGGGGGGTGTTATTCCTCTCATTCCAGATGTTGACCAATCTTCTTCTATATCCTCTCTCCGTCGGGTTGCTTCTGATGTAGCATCTCCATACTTCCTTATTTTCTTCTCTTGTCCATTTCTTCCTTTTTGCTTCTGTAGCTCCAATCTCAGGCTGTTGATTACTGTCGTTGTGGTGGTCAGTTGCTGGATGACAACCTCCAAGTAACTGACCATCTTCCCCTTCCATTCGGTGAATACTGGTTTGCCGGACGAAGCTCCTCTGTGCTAGAGGTTCCATTTACGTCGTTGTTGTTTATTCCTTCATTTCTTTCCATCATTGCTGAGTTTTGCTATTTAACCCATAGCTGGACCCTACCCCATCAGGGATAGGTACTCATTTACAGCTGAGTAGACTGGAGGAAATTATGGTAAAGATCCTTTCCCAAGAAATTATTATGATTATTATTATTATTATTATTATCTTCTCACCAAGCAGGAAGAGAGGAAAAGCGAAAACGAGACACTGGTTAACAAAACAATAAACTGCAGGACTCAGTATTAAGTGTCAGTATAAACCTGCTCTCAAAAACAAAAACAAAAACTAAAACTAAAAATCTCTCAGTCTCAGTTACACTACACGTCAGCACGATTTTCATTTCGAAATATAATCTAGGAAAAGGGAAAGTGAGTAGCGAATGTAACGTGGGCTTTAATGGTGAACACTGGTAGGTTTGTTTTGCATAATCTGCAAAAGGCAGGAACTGCACAACCTTCGGAACTGGGAATCCTTTCAGGCCATGAGTCATGGAAAGGTTCCGCTGCTGGAAATGAAGGCTCCGCGGAACTTACAAAGGTTCTTCTTCTTTTTTTCCAAAAGTAATTTTCGAAACAATTGCGGTAAGAAAGGAGAGAGAGAGAGAAAGACTGCATTCAAGGGGATATATTTAAACTTGTGGAGGGCTCTCTCTAAACCTTGTTCAGTAATGATGAAAGAGAAATCTTCTATAGTATACGTTTTCTCTTGTTAACCCAGAGGGATTATATAAGGCAATATATTGTTCGAAATCATATCTAAATCTAAGTCAAAATCAAAATATTCAGAGCAATATTTCATAGTTTTTATTGAAGGATATATTCAGTACGAATGACATACCAGGCCTTCTATGATTCAGGTGCTTGGAGTCATTAAATGGAATAATTAAAGACCTCCATAACAAAATAAGATATTTCGTTTTGTGAAAATAGCCTATTACTCTGTATTGTAATAATAATGATGCTTTTAGCTTTACTCTGCATTATTCATACCACCATTAATTATTCAATTGGGTTTATATAAATACAAAGATCACTATTTCGACACCGAGATTTAAGAAAAAATCAGGAAACAGATTTCATTAAGAGATGAATTGAAATTAGTTTGAAAATTACTTTCAGAGGAGGAAAAGTAACATTCATTTGGAATATTAAATATGATCCTTCAATTTGGATAGCGTGAATTTGTATTACTATGGTTTTAGATATATTAAATTAGAAAATAATTGCTTAAATATGTCTTAATGTCTGAATAACAATATTTTCTGAATCCTCTCTTTGAGAGAGAGAGAGAGAGAGAGAGAGAGAGAGAGAGAGAGAGAGAGAGAGAGAGAGAGAGAGAGAGAATTTGAAATAGGAGACCGAATCTATCTTCTTGAAAGAGAAAACAAACACCTTCATCGGAAGTAAAAGTCAAAGACTTTGAATAAAGTGGAAAGAAAGTCAATATCCTCTCAATGGAGATCCGATTAAAAAAACAAAAAACAAACAAACATATCAGATGTTTTTCTGTTGTGCCAAAGTTTCAGTTTCGTCAGGCAAGAAATCTCCTCGGTTCTCAGAATGAAGCAGGAAAGTCGTATCAGAAATGGTTTGGCATTTCTGAGTGATACTTCTCTTCCGCATTGATAAAGTACGAACACAGAGACTCATACATACGCATACATCTATACATACATACCACGCACCTAGGCTATATATATATATATATATATATATATATATATATATATATATATATATATATATATCTATATATATATATATATATATATATATATATATATATATATATATCTATATATATATATATATATATATATATATATATATATATATATATATATATATATATATATATCTATATATCTATATATATGTATATATATATATATATATATATATATATATATATATATATATATATATATATATATATATATATATATATATATATATATATATATACATATATATATATATATATATATATATATATATATATATATATATATATATATATATATATATATATAGATATATATATATATATATATATATATATATATATATATATATATATATATATATATATATATATATATATATATATATATATATATATATATATATAGATATAATATAGATATATATATATATATATATATATATATATATATATATATATATATATATATATATATATATATATATATATATATATATATATATATATATATATATATATATATATATATATATATATATATATATATATATATATATATATATATATATATATATATATATATATAGATATATATATATATATATATATATATATATATATATATATATATATATATATATATATATATATATATATATATATATATATATATACATATATTGGGTTTCTATCAAAATTGTTGAATAACGAATCATCATTGGGAAATAGCCTGTCCAAAATGATGTCAATAGTGTCGATAACTGGAACATTTGTAAACAGAGATTCCACATGAAAGCTCGCCACCTACAGATCTGAGTCCTGCGTGATAATGTCGTCTTTGAAGGAAGCCGAGTTCATTAATGTATACTTGTTGTGAGTCAGTGGTTGGAGTAAAGGATAAGTTTCAAAGGAATTCCTTCCTTGTGTATCTTCGGCAGTCTGTACATAATTCCATACGTAGATCCTGTTACACAAAGGTCTTGATACGCATTTTCATATATTATTTTGTTTTGTTTTAGTGTTCTAAGAAATCTGGTTATTTTATCTTCGGGTTTAGTGTACCTAATGAACCACTCAAGTTCTGAAATGTGGAAAATATATGAACAAAATATAAGTAGCCCATTATGTGTAAAATAGAGAAACGAAATAAGTTGAAGTAAATATTTACCATCTCCTTTGTGTATCTATTCTCTGTACCTTATACCCCATCCGGTACTGGAGATGGAAGTCTCTCTCACTTCTCTGAGCTCTCATGTCTAATTCAAGACCTCTCTATCGTCTAGCAACGATCGAAGCCTTTCAAAAATGCTGAAGTTGTATTTGAATCCTTCCCTTACACTTTTTTTGGAACGTTAAAGATCTAAGACAGTAGATATATTCATCTGTGCTATCAAGAGGATACGAAAGCAGCCCATATACGTATTAGATACGTTAAAATAATGATTCACTGTTATCTCTCAGATAAAGGGATCAGGATTTGTGTAAATTAAAGCATTATCAAATAATTCAGCATCTCGGAGTTGATTAGACATCTCTCTGGAAATAGATGTGTAACGTTGGATTATTCTTTTTTATCGTAAAAATGATGATCCAGCATTTCTCAGAATTGATTTAATATTTCACACGACAGATATTTAACGAAGAATCAAGAAAGTTAGTTTTAATGTTTCTTGTTAGAGTATCTTGAAGTTTCGTGTGTAGTTTTCAGTTGGCATGGTGAGTCATATTGCATATCGATGCTTTTGATAATTCATTTCCACTGGTTGTGGAGAAGTCTGTCTCTTCCTCAGGAAGGTGTAACTTCTTGGAAGAGATTTTTGACTGGAAAAAGACACTTAATTAGTTTCTTATCTTTCTATATTGCATTTAAAGATATGTCCTCAAAAAATGGGAAAAAACTATAAAAAAACTTGATTTTACCCAATAGGAACGGAGATATAGGAAGCAAGTCCCACTTTAATAAAGAAATTAAACTATTTCCCAAAATAAATCACCGTTCATCAAGAAATAAGACAATCTCCCAAACTGGCCCCTAAAATAAATTACGCTTGAAATAAATTGGAAGCCGAAAATGGTGTGAGATAACCGTCCATCCTTCGTCTCTCAGATCGCAGGTTCCGGTGGAGGTTCCTAGTTGAAACGAGGTGATAATGGAAATCAGAATGTAAACGAAAAGAGGAGAGAGAATAAGGGAGAATAACATCACGAGGGATGGCGATTGGTGAAATGAAATAGTCCCTTCCTTCTCTCTCTCTCTCTCTCTCTCTTCTCTCTCTCTCTCTCTCTACTCTCTCTCTCTCCTGCTGGCGTGATGAAAGGAATTTCTGGATAAGGGAGAAAGCTATAACCCAAAGTATGCTATAAAAGGGTGCAGAAGCTCGTTTCAAATATTGCTATAGTATATTGGTTTTCTAGAAGGAGAGAGAGAGAGAGAGAGAGAGAGAGAGAGAGAGAGGTGTATTTGATGACTCCTGAAACAGACAGCTAGAGAAAGTAGAGAAAGGACTGGCTGTAATAGACTAGAGGCCTAAGACAGGGCTTCAGGAATAAGCCCCAATCCTCATACAGATGGCACTTAATTTTCTTTGTTGGTTCTGGCAGTTCAACTTTATTGGCCGAGTTCTTATACGCCACGTCTCTTCTTGAATGTATTCATAAAATAAACCTTCAGTTAGCAAAGACATTCATTTCTAATTTTGGCTCGAGAATATTGTTCACTCACCATCGTTTTTCCTTTTAAAGTTATTGCTCTACTTGTGGCAACTGTCTTACTGGAATTAAAAGCTTACATGTATTATTTTATAGTTAATTATATTTGGTATATAGAAGATTAAATTATCATTTCATAATTAATCATTTATGATTTTTTTTGTTAATTATATTTGCAATAATATAAAACCTTAAATGTATTATTTTAGTTATTTACATTTGACATGATGTGTATAAAAGCTTAAATATATATATTTTTTTACTTATTTATGAAATTATAAAAAAAATGCAATGCATTTCCATTATATTTGAAAGCTACGAATTATAATTTACTTAGAAATGTCCAAAAAGAGTTTACCCTGAAAAGTGGAAAAACAATCAAATATTACCTCAGAGGAAATCAAATGTAGACTCTAAACAATGAGTAGCATTATAGCATATTTAATTCGATTTCTGGTCAAGTTATATAGTGAATAAATGCAGAAACTTGCGTGACAACACAGAAAAACTAAAACTGTTATTAAGGAAAGTCCTTCACATACAAAAGTATTACAATAAAACCTATAAACCGTGGGTAACATAGGATATGAGGCAACATAGGATATGAGGCATAAGTCGACAGAATGAAACCCAATATCCTTCGTGCTATAGATTCTCTTGTCAAGGTAATGGTGAAAGTTCCGCTTAGATGATTGTTGGTCAAGACAACAGAGTATTGTTGAATGATTGATGGGAGATATAAATGAAAGCCTTGATGGCATTTAGTATTGTGTGAACAGGCTAAAGATTACTAAACTGTTCAGAACCTACATTCTCGAGATTGTTTTCTTTATGCTTTAAAAAAATGAGGAGGAAATTAGATTAGCAATATTTGTCAAGGCCACAAGGTTAATAAATAATCAATCATATTTTCACATATAATGATGTCTATATTTACTTAAATACTTAAACTAAAATAAAAATAAAAAACTCGAAATTATACTCCATCAGCTACAAAACAATTTTTTCTTTCTCAAACATTAATAGTGTGTCTCTACTTATTACTATTCAGGCATTTTATTTGTTTTTCTTGATGGATAATGGCAATGAAAACCTGAAGAGAGGTAGTATATTATTTATTTTAAATAAATAGTTGTCTGAGAGAGAGAGAGAGAGAGAGAGAGAGAGAGAGAGAGAGAGAGAGAGAGAGAGAGAGTCTTCCTGGTTTCTTCTTTGCCTCTCTACGCACGTCTCAAAAGCCTTGAAAAGGCTCCTTGTCACGTCATTCCAGGAGAAAGACTAAAACGTTTCGGCGATTCCGGGGGAAATGGATTGGTGAGGACACAAAGAGAAAGACTGCTTATTTCGTCTCCTTTTCCATCTCTGGGGCCTTGGTCAGTCTTTTTATATCATTATCTTACTTTCTTTATTTTGGTGTTTTGGTCTTTTTCATTACATCTGCAAAAAGAGGAACTGTACATTATTAAGCTGTTTTATAAGTAATTATTTCATCTAATTTAATATCATATCACGTTATTGAGATATTTTGTGAGAAATTACTTCTGACTTTGGATTTTAGCCTTTTATTTTTACTTAATTCTAAAATGGAGGGAATGTACCTTTATTGATTCCATTTAATGAGTATTTTTTTTTTTATTTTGTTTTCATACCAAATATTTTCTCTATAGTTTAGTTTTTTCAGTTTTATTAAGACATCTTACGGTAATTACTCTTTAACTTAGTATTTGGTAATTTTGATCATTTCTGAAAACTGAGGAAGTGTACGTTAGTGAACTATTTTCTGAGTAATTATTTGAGTCTTATTTTAGGATTTTTGATCTATTGTTTATTTCAGAAACCAAGGATAAGTACATGGACCAACAACTTCATTAGCTAATGGTTCAAAATATACCCATAATCATTATTAGATTTCCATAGGATTTGTTAACCTCCAAAATATAACTACGAAATATAACGATAACGTCCCCCGAAACCTGAGATTCAAGTCACTGGTAAGTCTTGTTATCACTGATCAGTTTAACCTTGATTAAACGGTGTAGGTCTCGGATTCTCTTCTTTTCCTATTTAATGAATGAACTATAACGAAATCTATGTTTGGAACCTTTTAAGATTTGTTTTTGAAACTGTAATTCAAGTCTCAGTAAGGTTAAGATGAATGCTCTCTCTCTCTCTCTCTCTCTCTCTCTCTCTCTCTCTCTCCGTCTCCTATATATTCAAAGACCATTTTAATATTTTACTTTGCCCTCTTGTAGCTTACTTTCGGTTTTATCATTCATCCCCCTTATCTGAAATTCCTCGTTTTCAGATCACTCAGAAGACGATTAATCTCCTCATTCTCTCCACGTCCTTATCTCCTCTTCTGCTTGTTTCCGTTCCTGTTATCCCCTCGTCTTTGAATTGAAGATGGATCCCTTGGCGCCCACTGGCTCCTTCCTGATTGATTGGAGATGGATGGTGGTTTCCTTTCGCTTCGGTCGAATACAAATTCTTTCAAAAAGTTCAAAGGCAAAGTAGGAGTTTAATTGATGGTCAACGATTACTTTTCTGAGACCTTATATTGCTGCTCTCGTTTTTTCAATTCTTTCGTTCAAGAGACAAATATGAGCGTATTATTCATGATTAATGACTATTCCATGCTCTTAATTTATATTACTGTCAGCATTCGCATAGATTAATAAATTGCTGTTTTGTGATAATTCTATAGATCTACTAAAAACACAAGTCGTCTGCTAATTCTCCCTCGATTTAAGTTAGATTTCTCTCAAAGAAAAAACAAAACTGTAAAGTAATTCATGATGAATGACTCTTTCTCTAAGCCCTTAGTTTGTCCTAATATCAGCACACACATAAATAAAAAGAAATATATATTTTTGTGACAATTCTATAGATGTCCCAGACAGAAAAGCCGACTGACGAATTCTCCCCTGATTGAAATCAGATTAGCAGGCCGAGTGTAGGAACCGGTTGGGGTGAATTTTGATGAAGAATCTCTCTTGTTCACATCACGACTCAATGAGTCATTCTCCATTCTTTAAAGGGTGAGAAATGGGTCGTCTATAGTTGTTTCTCTCTCTCTCTCTCTCTCTCTCTCTCTCTCTCTGTCAATGATTTCTGTGAATTATCCTCTCTCGCTAACTCATATCAGGTTTCCTCCCCCTCTCCAGCGTTCATTACAGGGCCTCTCTCCACCGTATCCCAATAGCAGCGATCGGCAACTACGTCCATCAATTTGCGCTTAGCTGGTCACGTGATACACACAACTACAGGTCGGACAAGTCAACAAATCCCACGCCCTACCCCTGTGTAATGGCACTGCAAGGAAGTTTCCTAACATAAAGTTGAAAGAAACTGATGTTCCCGGCGCTGCTTTTGTGTTTAGCAGTGTCCAAGATCATTCAGTATGTCATCTTGTAAAAAGGTAAGAACAAAAACACGTGTTATGAAGTATTGAATGAAATAACCAGAGAGGCTCCGAGCGTTTCTCGTGGGTCAAAAATCCAATATATGGGATATATATATATATATATATATATATATATATATATATATATATATATATATATATATATACTATATATTGCATTAGTATATATTTTAATACTGTAACCCAACTAGGTAAGATTGGAGTCTTTGTGGAATAACGTCATACTGACCTTAGTATTATAATTTATTATATGGCTTCTAGATATATATATATATATATATATATATATATATATATATATATAGATATATATATTTAAGATATTATATATATATATATATATATATATATATATAATATATATCATATAGATAGATATATATCTATATATATATACTAGATATATCATATATATATCTATATATATATATATATATATATATATATATATATATATATATATATATAGTATATATATATATATAAATATATATATATATATATATATATATATATATATATATAGATATAGATACTATATATATATATATATATACTATAATATATATATATATATATATATATATATCATGTTTTATCTGTATCTCTCTCTTTCTAATATAAAATACAAAGTACTCATGTAACCTTTCACTTGTTTCAGGTGTGAGGAGTGTATAGCCTCAGGATGTCAAGAGGACATCATTATTACCCTTGACGGAGGTTAATGGTACCAAAAGAAAGTAGGGAAGATGTCCGACCTGCTTGGTGTAAACACGCGCATGCGCACTGGCCCGGTGGGATATTTCCCTAGTCTGGAAGAGTATAGGGATAGGGAAAATTAAGACCAATCAAATCGCATGGAGCTGATCCATGACGTCACAAGCCACGCCTTTTAGCTCCCTCCTCAGTCTCATATCCATTACTGACGTCAGTCACGATGCTGAAGAAATACTTATTTCTCAGTTTTCACAGTACGGCTTGTATGACACATTTTAGTCAGATATATCTAAACATAATGCAACATAATTTAAAACAATATATTCTTCAAATGAGATACACCGTGAAATATATTATGCGTTATTGGCTTCTTCCTCTTGGTAAATAATATATTCACATCGCGAATTTCTAAATGATTTACTTGAAAATGCACGTTTAAAGCCATTTATAAAGAGTTGCGGTAACTCGTGGGATGAATCATATGCAAGATGGTAAATTATGGCATCTGACCTGTTTTGTAGGGGAAAATAGAGAGAGGATGTAGGCTTACACTACGGATTTCTATGGACATATGCTGTTTCGTAGTAATGCACATTACTGTGCATTGTATAAAAGCAATATACTGGTCATTACTAGGTCATGAACAGGAATCAGACTGATATAGTCCCTACTTTTTATAGGGAAACAGTTTCAGCTTCATTCATTAAATCATTTCAAGAGCTAATGTGCCCTTAAGGAAACCTAAGGAAACCTACGGTATTGTTATTTTGGTGATCTAAGTTAGCCTACTGTAACCAAAAAGAGTTACTTGACAAACTCATCCTGTCAGTAGCTAATCTGAATACGGTTGTTTTTCAAGGTGTACTTGATAAGCTGTAAGTAAAAAATTGTGGTACAATATATAAAAGGTTTTTTATTGAATATTTTTTTGCATTTGAGTTTTACTTTTCATACATTGTATACGGACAAATAAAAGTGATAATATAATTCAGTATTGAATATTTTTAGCAAGCCCTGACGTGACTTTTGCTTAAAATTCATGCGTACAAAACACCTGATTATTAATTTATGAATATTCTTAGACAAACCTTTCGTACTTGTCTTCATTGTGAGCAAAGAAGTAAAATGAGTATTTCATTAGTATGTAACACTTTTAGCAATTATAGCACTACCTATCTACGGAGTTGCAGTGCATTTTTAATAAGTTGAAACTAGAGCAGAATTGATGCATAAATTTATTAGAGCTGCGATATGCTTTAAAATCAAATAAATGGATGGATGCACTTTTTTCCAACTCTCTTTCAACAGAAAATTGTATACAATATTCAACTTGTATTAACTAAAGCCAGGAATAAATTAAGTGCATAATTTTTTCTTTTACATATAGATTTTTGGCAATATGCCAAGCACTGGGCCAACCAAGGCATTCAGCGCTGACACGGAAATTGACAGTAAAAGGTTTGAAAGGTGTTACAGGAGGAAAATCTCGCAGTTGCACTATGAAACAAGTTGTTAGGAGAGGATGGACAATAAGATGGAAAAAAGAGAATATGAACGGAGGTAACAGAAAAATGAATGATAACAGTTGCACCTAAGCGCTGAAGGGAAGCCTGCAAACGAACCGTTAAGTAATGCCATACCAATGACACCGAATGAGGTGTACTGGATGGCACTATCCCCTACGGGATGCATAAATTTTGTCACAAATCTGTATCCTCCATATTTCATTTAAGCATAAGGCAGTTATTATTTTAGTACTGTACATAATAGCTTTTTATAGCCTGAAACAACAGGCAGTAATGCCCGAAAAACGTTCCATGCTTCTAAAGTCGTCACTTTCAAAGTCCAAGCTTCTTGATGGGAGTCGAGTTGCCGCGAAGTTCTTGCCTCCAGTCTGTAGTCTGTAGTGCTAATTACAGTTCATATACCATCATTTTTACCATACCATCAATTTTACTATTTTGTATATTGTTTGATTCATCACATGACTTATTTGCAACTCTTTCTAAATGGCATTAAACACGCATTTACAAGCATATAATTTAGCAAGCTCGCGATGAAAATATATTTATGCAGAAATTATGTCGTCGACTTTGCGAGCAGGAATTAAGATGCACTGAGCACTATTACCAAGAAGGAGAAGCCAATAATGCTTAATATATTTCATGGTGTATCTCATTTGAAGAATATGTTGTTGAAATAAGTGTTGCATTATGTTTGAGTATATTTGACTAAAATGTTAAGTCATGCAAGCCGAAAATTGTGAAATGGGGAAGTTTTTCGGCATTTGTGACTGGCAGTAATGGCTATGAAAGCAGTGTAGCTAAAAGGCGTGGCTTGTGACGTCATGGATCAGCTCCACGTGCTTTGATTGGTCCTAATTTTCCCCATCCCTATACTCTTCCAGACTTGGGAAATATGCGGCCCGGTGTCTTTTTTTAGCAACAGAGGAGAGTTGTCGATCCCTGCTATTGTCGTTTCTCCTTCGTGATGTTATTTCCTTCTTCCTCTCCACTGACTCTTCCCCATTCCCGTATTCCCAAGGACTGAGTGACTGCTGTGAACATTCACCTTCTGAGTAAGATAATAGGCAAGGCTTTTCTGCAAAGTTTCTCAAAGATATTCAAAACAAATACACACGCATATACAGACACGCACACACATACACACACACACACACACACACACACACACACACACACACACATATATATATATATATATATATATATATATATATATATATATATATATATATATATATCATGTTCTACTTGTGGCAAAAAAGTAACACGTTCTAGTTTATATAGTCGAAACTGCATTACAGAAATGGAGATGGTTCACATTTTACTAATAGGTAACCGTATAAATAGAAAAGCTATTATATAATGGCCTATTAAGAAAAACATCTAGAATTACGAGAAGGAACTTATGGAACATACATCATTAATCTCACCACACACAAAACCGTCCAGAGAAAAAGTCTAGATAGAAATGTGAACACAGAAGTGACGTCCACAATCCCCGCTCATCAGTCATCGCTCAGACACAAACGAAGGACTATTTAGTAAACACCTTCCATTAAGGAAATGTTTATGTAATGTGTTTTGTGCACTTGTTTCACAAGTGTCGGGGTGTTGGCGAACCATTTACCATTCGGTAATGAATAACAAAACTTCCATCTTAATTGCATAATCAGGACAACCATTCGTTTGCAAAATTACTTCTTGATTGTCGTTGCATCCTGATGCCAGTTCGTCAATTTTGGGAAGTAATATTAACAGCCGTTAGGGCGACTGTCCTTTGCGTGTCATGCCTCGGGAAGAATGGCGAAATCAGGTCCGTTTTATTTTTTATTTATTCACTTATTTATTTATTTATTTATTTATTTATTTACTTTTATTGAAAAGGGATCAACAAGATTTCGGGTCTTTTGACAGTTGGAGGTTGATTTGGAAAGGCAATTATATCAACAGGTAAATAGGGATACAGAGCAAAATAGTTAGTCTATTTTAAGTGACAAACATGTTGCGAGTCTTTGGGCAAAATAGGAGACGCATTTGGAATGGTAATTTAGGAAATAGAACAAAAAGAGGCATGTATTAAGTCTTTTGATGAATCTTCCGTTTATAATAATTTGTATTTTATAATGTCCTTTAATGAGAATCATTCCAATATTTTTATATCGCATTCAACATTGACTTGACCACCATAATAGATATTCTCTCCTCTTCCAGTAACAGTGAAGTGATCATATGAAATTATGTGGAAACAAAAGAGGCATTAATGATCTTCATAAAAAGATATAATTATTCAATATTTGGGCAATGTTACCAATTTCAGTTTAACAGCTTTCATAAAATCAAACCACTGAACATGCACTGTATATGTTCAATATATTTAGACGGTTAAGGCCACTTTAGATTAGACAACCACCTAAATTTCAGTCTGAATGTCATTGTTTCAGCCCCTTTGGATGGATAAATACGACGCCTAAACTACCAAACCATTTGTGGTTAAGGTCAGGTCGGTGAGCAACAAGACATTTTTGACTTGAGAATTGTGCCTTAGAAAAGAAAGTGATTTTGAGGAGTCTAAGAGTTTGTGATGCCTTTTTTATATCTTATAACGCTTTTGATTGTTTTAACAACCCTATAGTAATTGATTTTAGTGCGAAATGCAAACGATTTTCAACAAGGAAGACCCCAGTACATTCAGTGTACTGAATGTAGCTGGGGTCGAGTAGAATTATAAGGCAAATTTTTCCTATTTGGTCTAAAGGATAGCT
This sequence comes from Macrobrachium nipponense, assembly GCF_015104395.2. Lineage (NCBI taxonomy): Eukaryota > Metazoa > Arthropoda > Malacostraca > Decapoda > Palaemonidae > Macrobrachium > Macrobrachium nipponense. Next base: position 45,570,459 of record NC_061098.1, on the reverse strand, counting down.
CCTTTGTCTAAAGTATTTATTCATCTATTTACTTGTTTACTTATCTGAAGGTACAAGTGTCCTCATACGCGGCGGGGTATGCGTTACCTGTTATATTACATTACGAATATATATTGCAAAAGAAGCTATTATAACTTTAATTTCCTTTATTATCTTCAAACCCTCCCTTGGTAAACACCCTTAAGATTTAGGAAGACAAATTAATCACTTATTGATACAATGTGAAAAGAATATCGAAGTATAAGTCAGAATCTTAATTAGAGATAAAATTATGCTAATTAATAGTTTCCATTGGACCAAAATGAAAGAATATCAATTTTTCACGGTTCAGATAATTTGTTTAATTTCCCTTTGTGAATGATTCTGAATATCACTGAAAGTGAAGATAATTATTTATAGAGAAAGATTAATTAACATTTTGAAATAACTTAAGACGACAGATTTGCATAAACAAACAGATGTAATTGACAGACGTTTTGATTTTTCTCATTAAATTGAAAAACTATGAATTATTTACAAAATATTTCGGTACATTAGTGATATCTGGTGACTTCTGTTAAAATTTTAAAACAATTTAATTTAAAAATAACATACATCTGCGAAAGAGAAACAGCTTAATCTCGATTTGAAAATATTTTTTTTACATTTGAATTCATTTAGAATCATGATTTTAAATTTCCACACTGAAACCAAAAACTATAAATCATTAGAATTAGTTTTTAGCTGCATTATTCATGTCAACTGACTTCCATTATCAATGGACATATTACTGAATGTATCCTTCATTTGACACCAGATGATCTCTTGCTCATGGCTCTAGTAATAAAGGAACATGGAAAGCTTAGCTGTTTGTAAAGCAATTAGCAGAGCTAACACTGATCAAGTGGCGTGTTTTGAAAGTGAATGTTTGACACTGCTAATTAGTCTGGTGATGACATTAGTGGTTAGATTGTAGTCACTGTACAGAAACCATTAGTTCAATATTTTTCCATTATAAATTATTATTATAATTATTATTATTATTATTATTATTATGATTATTATTATATTATATTTTTTTTTTTTTTGGTCTATCACAATCCTCCAATTCGACTGGGTGGTATTTATAGTGTGGGGGTTCCGGTTGCATCCTGCCTCCTTAGGAGTACATCACTCTTCTTACTATGTGCGCCGTTTCTAGGATTACACTCTTCTGCATGAGTCATGAAGCTACTTCAGCCTCTAGTTTTTCCAGATTCCTTTTCAGGGATCTTGGGATCGTGCCTAGCGGTCCTATGATTATGGGTACAATTTCCACTGGCTTATCCCATATCCTACTTATTTCTATTTTCAGGTCTTAATACTTGTCCATTTTTTCCCTTTCTTCTCTTCTCAACTGGTGTCCCATGGTATTGCGACATCAATGAGTGATACTTTCTTCTTGATTTTGTCAATCAACGTCACGTCTGGTCTATTGTTATTATTATTATTATTATTATTATTATTATTATTATTATTATTATTATTATTATTATTATTATTATTATTATTAGTTGTGAATATTTAACATGCAATCAGGGATAATATATTTTCTTAGAATTATAAAAAATATGTGTCAGCTGACTAACTGACCTGCAATCCTGGATGAGAATATTATAAAAAGGATGGAATTAGAAGTACACATACATTCACAGATAATATATATACATACATTACATATATATATATATATATATATATATATATATATATATATATATATATATATATATATATATATACATATATATATATGTATGTATATGTGTATATATACGTATATGTATATTTTATATTGTGTGTATATATTATATATATATATATATATATATATATATATAATATATATATATATATATATATATATATATATATATATATATATATATATATATCTATATATATATATATATATATATATATATATATATATATATATATATATATATATATATATATATATATATATATATATATATATATATATATATATATATATATATATATATATATATATATATATATATATATATATATATATATATATATATATGTATATATATATCACATATCCACAGGTGAAAAATAAGAGACAGGGTGTAGGTCCTGAACGGTTTCGGCTTTATTTCAACCAAGCCATTGACAAAGGACTGATTCATAGTATTAGAATTCACGAGTATGTATACTACAAAGACAGTACTGACGAACATACACTCAACTGTTTGAGACTGCAGATCCACCCATAGGCAGATGTCAAGGTAGGAGTGGCTTTCAAAAATTATTTGGCTAAAATTTACGATAAGTTCTCCAAAGGATACTACCGCTTAAGGTACAAGTCCACACCTGACAGGTGTCAGGGAGGCGGGGTTGAACATCTCATTACCACTACTGCCCCTTTACTGTGTTTACAAATTTAATAATCCTATTTTTCATATATCTCTACAAGCCTACATTAAAATTTAAATAGTTTTACAAATATCTTTGATATTAAAGGATCAAGTTTATACATTCCTTGACTGATGTTCATATTATTGCAAAATTTATTAGAGTTGGAAACTGAGGGAGTATTCAGAGGCTTTAAAAAGGCCGGCTTAGATGAAAGGTTAGATAGGAGTTACCCTGACCTGTTTACATTACGTGAGTGATAGGAGAAACGGCTGGTACCAACTGGATTGGTTTGGATAGATAGGATGAAGGGAATTTGAGAGGGAATGCCTTTCATGTCCAGGAACCGACGAATGTGCATCAGATGGGCTCGATTCGACGCACTGCTGGTGACTCTGCAGTGCATATTTATTAAAAGCTAAAGTTTTGGATTTTTCAATATAAGTATTTCCTTTACGCTACCATCACTTTGCTTTATAATACAAAGAGCATTCACAATCTCAAACAGGATCCGAATTCCCATAAAGACCCTTACGTAAATAAGTGTTATGAACCCTCGGTGATATAAAATGGGTTTTTATGAATTTCAATCTGAATCTAAAAAGAAGAGTTCTTTGTTGTTGTTGTCCCATGTGCTGAAGATTGAGGGGGATGGAAGTGGGGAGGTGGGAGGGGGTTGAGGAATTCGGAATTTAATCAGTTAAAGTTATTAAAATAGCTTGTCAAAAATTCTGTCTCTTTGGGCTTTTCCATGACATAGTTTTTTCTGATGAAAACTTGGAGCGTTAAAAAATAGTTTCTTGATACTCTTATCTCATTCATTTAATTAACTCTCTTAGGAATGAGAGTTGTAGTCTACACAAATCTAGTTGTATTCATAAGATTTTGGGAACCTCATAATAATAATAATAATAATAATAATAATAATAATAATAATAATAATAATAATAATAATAATAATAATAATAATAATAATAATAATTAATTAGGGAGAAAACAAATGAGATCAATGAAATAATGGGAGTAATACACACCACCAATATCACAGAAACATAAAATAACTTGACAAATGCAGGAGCAAGATTAGTAGCAGAACTAATGGAAAAAGCGAAACTCCAACAAACACCAGCATAACCAACCCAACAGAAACCAAAACAGCAACCCAAGCCTTGGAAAAGGCGCCTGGAAAAGCAAAATCATAGTGATGAGGTCTGAGTAAACTGAAAGAGATGGCAGAAAAAAGGCTAAGAAGCAAGAAAACAGGAGACGAACTTAACGAGAAATACAAAGTACAAGGGAGGGGACTAAACAAACACAATAGAAGATGTAAAACAGAGGCTTGAGGCCAAAGCACATAAGATCCACGGTACCTGAACAGGAATAAGGGATTACCAAAACAGAACAAAATATTCGGAAACCAACCAGGAAAAGACTATACAGCCCAACTAAGAAGGGAAGACAACACAAGAAATTCCTGAAGCTGAAACCAAAGTAAGAGGCTCTGAGAAAATAAAAACATATGGAGCAATCCGGTATCACACAACAAGCATGCACATGGCGACAGGAGGAAGTTAAGGAAGAAGAAACAGGGAGACTAAAACAAAGATTCACAGAGATCACGACAGACACAGTCAGACACCAACTAAAGAAAATACCCCATCTGGAAACCCCCAGGTCCCGATGAAGTCCATGGATACTGGCTCAAAAAAAACTTCAAGGCTCTACACTCATGAATAGCAGAACAACTCCAACATTGTATCACAAATCACCATGCGCCCAAATCGATGACCACAGGAAGAACATCCTTAGTACAAAAAGACTAGAGTAAGGGAATATAGCCAGTAACTACAGGCCTATCACCTGCCTACCAATAATGTGGAAGTTACTAACAGGTATCATCAGTGAAAGGCTATACAACTAACACCTAGAGGATAAAAACACCATCCCCTACCAACAGAAAGGGTGCAGAAGGAAGTGTAGGGGCACAAAAGACCCAGCTCCTGATAGACAAAATGGTAATGAAGAACAGTAGGAGAAGAAAAAAAAAAAAACAAACCTAAAGCATGGCATGGATAGACTATATACCCACATGATACCACACACATTGGGCTAATAGAATGCCTGAAAATATATTGGGACAGAGAAATCCACCATCAGCTTCCTCAAAAATGCAATGCGCAACTGGAAAACAATAGTTACAAGCTCTGAAATAAGACTAGCAGAGGTTAATATTCAGGAGAGGGATCTTCCAGGGCGACTCACTGTCCCCACAAACTTCGTAATAGCCATGATTCCCAATGACTAAAGTACTGCAGAAGATGGATGCTGGGTATCAACTCAAGAAAAGAGTTAGAGAATTAACCATCTGATGTTCATGGACGACATCAAGGATGTATGGTAAGAGCATCAAGGAAATATATACTCTAATCCAGAATGTAAGGATTGTATCTAGGGACATCAGGATAGAGTTTGGAATAGAAAAAATGCGCCTTAGTTAACATATAAAAGGGCAAAGTAACAGGGACTGAAGGGGTAAAGCTACCAGATGGGAACAAACACATAGATGAGACAGGATACAAATACCTGGGAATAATGGAAGAAGGGGATATAAAACACCAAGAGATGAAGGACACGATCAGGAAAGAATATATGCAATAACTCAAGGCGATACTCAAGTCAAAACTCAACGCCAGAAGTATGATCAAAGCCATAACACATGGGCAGTGCAAGTAATCAGATACAGCGCAGGAATATTGGAATGGACGAAGGCAGAACTTCGCAGCATAGACCGGAAAACGAGGAAACATATGACAATACACAAAGAACTACACCAAGAGCAAATACGGACAGACTATACATAAGACGGAAAGGAAGGAGGAGGCGACTACTAAGTATAGAGGACTGCGTCAACATCGAGGACAGAGCACTGGGGCAATATATGAAAACCAGTGAAGATGAGTGGTTCAAGAGTGCATGGGAAGAAAAACTGATAACAGTAGACGGAAGACGCAGAAATATACAGAGACAGGAGAATGCAAGCAGCAACAAAGGAATGGCACAACAAACCAATGCACGGACAATACATGAGACAGCCTAAAGAACTAGCCAGCGATGACATGTGGCAATAGCTACTGAGGGGAGAGCTCAAGGAGGAAACAGAAGGAATGATAACAGCGGCACAAGATCAGGCCCTAAGAACCAGATATGTTCAAAGAACGATAGATGGAAATAAACATCTCCCCCATATTTTAGGAAGTGCAATACGAAAAATGAAAACCATAAAAACCACATAGCAAGCCAAGTCTGGCACTTGCACAGAACCAGTACAAAAAGAGGCATGATTCAGTGGCAAAAGCCCCTCCGCTGGAGCCTGTGCAAGAAACGCCAGGTACCTTGCAGTAATAAGTGGTACAAACACCAACCTGAAGGAGTGATAGAAAACGATCAGGGCAAAAGTTTCCTCTGGGACTATGGTATCAGAACATATGAACATACAGGTTTCCTTTTATTCTCTCTTTTTTATTATTGTCAGTCCTTTCTTTGGTAGGTGCTTGGTTTCATTTGAGGAATAACGTGTTACATGGGATACCCTTCCTCTAGTAGTTAGTTGAGTTTTGCTTTCTTAGGAACATTGTAGACTAATTTCCTTTCATTCTACAGTCTCTCAGGATTTTTTTAAAAGCTTGAGTACTACCTAAGATTCTGGGCAATTTAAACCACCACTTAGTTGATCTGACTTATTATCAGGAGTACTAGTTAACAGTTTATCAAACACAACACTACACAGGGAACTGGTATTCACCGACTCAGCCTCCCCGTATGAGTCTTGGTACTTGACTGAACTTCTCTGAGACCTCAAGTGAAGTCTCAACCTAACTTCTCCAATTTTGCTCCTCCTTCACTTCAACTAAGACACTCCTACTTCTACTTGAGTGGCTTTTCCAGCTTCTGGTGCCACCCTTGATTAGTCTTATTGGTTATCCTAATCTATCGTAAACCCCCACTGACGGTGCAAAGTTCAGATTTTCCACTGGAGTAAACATTTTCTTGCTTTGGCAAAGTATGGGTTGCGATTTGTCTAATTTTCCACACTGCTATTGCTGCAGTCTGTTTTCTACCACACTTCTACCTACTTCTGGCTTCCATCTAGCATAACTATCCTCACTCTAGCATATTTCTACCAGTGGATTTTCCTATCTAATTGTCCCCTACATATTGTACAGACCTCTGTCGAATTCTTAACATATATAGGGTGATACGTGCAAATAGACCAGGCGTGACTTTGATTGACAAAATCAAGATAAAGTATCACTCATTGATGACGCAATACCATGGGACACCAAAGTTGAAGAGAACGAAAGGGAAAAAATGGATAAGTATCAAGACCTGAAAAATAGAAATAAGAAGGATATGGATATGCCAGTGGATATTGTACCCATAATCATAGGAACACTAGGCACGAATCCAAGATTCCTGAAAAGGAATCTAGGAAAACTAGAGGCTGAAGATAGCTCCAGGACTCATGCAGAAGAGTGTGATCCTAGAAACGGCGCACATAGTAAGAAAAATGATGATGGGACTCCTAAGGAGGCAGGATGCAACCCGGAACCACACACTATAAATACCACCCAGTCGAATTAGAGGACTGTTGATAGAGACAAAAAAGAAAAAAAGATAATAATAATAATAATAATTTTTTTAATAATAATAAAATAATAATAATAATAAATTCATGAAAAATCCTTTCAGCTTATAGGGGCATGGAAATGGCTGCCAACAAGATGAAGATTCTCCAGTTCATAGGTGCTGGAACTGAGTTCTTAAATAAATCATAAATGTGGAAATCTTCCATTGTCACGGAATCCTTTTTTATTTACGCCACCATTGCCTAATTGACCGTTCTGTTAGGCCCTGAAATCAAAGGACTTGACTGGTGTGAAAAGCTGCAAATAAGAAGCATTCGACTTCCTGGATTATATTTTCATTGAAATTCAGTCAGTTACCAGGGTACGGTTTCATATTAGTTTTTGAATACGTCGATATCTCTGACCTAATAGGCAATGTTTTTGCTTCAGTTGTAATACATAAATATTTTATCTGAGGCTGTGCTATATATTGCTCAATCAAAGGCTTGCAGTTCTATCTATTTCGAATATCAAAGTCAAGAAATTTTTGGATTTTGCGTGTGTGAATAGCTAGGAGATAATGGGGAATTAAATTCTTGGATTATATTTGTTGGAAAATATAGTCAGTTTTCACGGCGGTACAATCGACATTTCATATTAGTTTAGCAGAGCATCGATATATCTAAATTAATAGGTATTTATTACTTTTCCTTTCAATTGCAAAACATAAATACTCTAAGGCTTTAGTATAAACTTCTCAGACAAAGGTGTGCAATTCTATCCATTGCAAAAAACCGTTTCCATTTCCAGACTCGGCCAACAGGTCGTGCTAGACCGAATGAATTCCCCCAGAGATGACGGAGACGAGAGCAAAATTTCCAAACGCCTTTTCTTTCTTTCTTTCCTCAAAGGAACGTCCACGTGTCTCGAAAAGAAAGTGCAGATGAAAGGCCTCTTTAATCTTTTCTTTTCTTCCTCGCATATTCGTCTGGCATTCTTAAGGGGACTGATCTCCGGTTAGCGGGGAAAATGAGAAGAAAGGTATCTTTAGCTTTGGTTGTTCGCGTAAAAAGAATTTCTCTCTCGAGGCCAAAAGCCTGAGGGGAAGACTTGATCCTGTCTTTGTGGTGGAGTTTTCTCAGACTTTTGTCTTATTTTTGGACCGATCTATTTTCCTTACTCTTCGTGAAAGTTGTTTCTTTCTCTCTTTTGCTTCTTTACGTCTGAAGTCTTTCTTACACGTTTCACTAAGGCCTTGCTTACACAGGACAGAATTTTATGTTTTTTTTTTTATTTATTCAAGTGATATATGAAATTCTTTTCTATGTTTTTTCTTATTTTCATCTTCCAGATAAACCATCCTTAATATCTGTGTTTAATTACATGGTTGAATTCATAAAAGAGGCAATGAAATTCAATCATGCAAAACAAGACCTAAAATCGTGATAGCAACTTTAACTTCACTATATCTTTTCATAATATATAGGGGGAATCTGGAAGAACAGATAAGAATAAAAAATAAATAATTGACCGAAATAACTTTCCCTACAGAGAATCTGCAGAGACTCTAAAGGAACAGTATAGTAACAAATGGAATTATATACAAAATTAAAGTTTATTACTATTTATTGAAAATCAGAACGGGAGACTAATGTTTTCATTTCTCCTGTTTTCCACGAATTTTTTAAGAAATCATTTGCAAAGCAGAGAGAAAAATATTAAGAGACTTGTATTTTAAAATCCTGAACATTTCTCCGAGATTTCATATTATTCTCTGAAGACTATTGCCCTAACGCATATGATAGAATATATATATTTTACTGAAGCCATCAAAATATATCTATATACCTAGCGTGGGAATAACTTTTTTTCTGATAAGCGGCTCATTTACGAGAATAGAACAGGTTTTTGCTTTCTGTATATTGGCAGAGCGGTTCACAGTTCCCGAGTTTTGCATAATGCATGGAATTAAGCGGAGACTTTTTGTTCAAAAGTAAAATGGGAATTTTCCCTTTTAGCTTTTTTCTTTTTCTTTTTGCTGTATGGCACGTGTGGTGGTAATGACTGAACTTTTAGAAGACAATTAGACTGAGCTCTCTCTCTCTCTCTCTCTCTCTCTCTCTCTCTCTCTCTCTCTCTCTCTCTCTCTCTCCTTTTAGGGAAGAAAATAATTTGAACGTGAATTTCGACAAATTCATGAAATTCATGTTACTAAATTGTGACATAATAGGAAAATATTTTTAAATTTACAGCAGCACTTGTGTTTCGAAATGTGCGTGAAAGTCCTTGCAATTCTGAGAGGTTAAGACTATTGTATTTACTGAATTATAGCATATGAACATATTTGAATATTTACAGCAGCATGCGAGTCAAAACCGTCAAAAGCAACAGTAATTTTCTACTTTCTGCAAAAATTGGAAACTGGCATCGTAAGAGCAAAATTATTGATGGCGATTTAAAAAAGGTGGAATACTCATTCTTCAAAACACCGTCAACCAGATATTCAACCTAATCGTTTTAAGTCTTTAGGGTATTTAATAATTTTTTGTGTTTAGAATGTTTATTACGTTTTTAGGTTTTTAGCTTATTTATTAATTTTTGTCTTTGAAATATATATTAATTTGTTATAGTTTTTTAGAATATCTATTGATTTTAAGTCCTTAGAATATCTATTAATTTTGTACGCCTATGGAATATTTATTAATTTTTTTTTTGAAATATTTATTATTTCTTATGTCTAGAATATTGATTAATTTTAAGTCCTTAGAATAATTATTAATTTTAAGTCTTTAGAATATTTATTGATTTTAAGGCCTTAGAATATTTAATAATTTTAACTCTTTAGAATATTTATTAATTTTCTACGCCTATGGATATTTATTGATTGCTTTTGGTATTTAAAATATTCATTAACTTTTTTTTCTTAAGAATACATATCAATTTTTACGTCTTCAGAATATTTATTAATTTTAAGTCTTTAGAATATTCTTTAATTTTTTACGTCTTTAGATATTTATTAATTTTGGGATCTTTAGAATATTTATTACAGAGATACAAATAATGAACTTAGTTTTCTACAGATGTTTTGGAATAACCTTCAGTTTCCCTTTCCTTGTTCTTTTCTTTATCACAATTATAATGTTTTTCATATAGAATCTCTTACAGAGCCAATTGTGTCTTTTTTGTAGTTTTTCCATATCATTGTGTCCCTGAATAGTAATAATAAAATAATAATAATAATAATAATAATAATAATAATAATAATAATAATAATAATAATAATAATAATAATAATAATAAGTACTACAGAAGATGGATGCCGGGTACCAGCTCAAGAAAGAGGCAATAGAATCAACCATCTGATGTTCATAGTGGACGACATCAAGCTGTATGGTAAGAGCATCAAGGAAAATGATACCCTAATCCAGACTGTAAGGATTGTATCTGGGGACATCAGGAGTTTGGAATAGAAAAGTGCGCTTAGTCAACAATCAAAAGGGCAAAGTAACGAGAACTGAAGGGATAAAGCTACCAGTTGGGAGCAACATCAAACACATAGATGAGACAGGATACAAATACCTGGGAATAATGGAAGGAGGGGATATAAAACACCAAGAGATCAAGGACACGATCAGGAAAGAATATATGCAGAGACTCAAGGCGATACTCAAGTCAAAACTCAACGCCGGAAATATGATAAAAGCCATAAACACATGGGCAGTGCCAGTAATCAGATACAGCGCAGGAATAGTGGAGTGGACGAAGGCAGAACTCCGCAGCATAGATCAGAAAACAGGAAACATATGACAATACACAAAGCGCTACACCCAAGAGCAAATAAGGACAGACTATACATAACACGAAAGAAAGGAGGGAGAGGACTGTTAAGTATAGAGGACTGCGTCAACATCGAAAACAGAGCACTGGGGCAATATCTGAAAACCAGTGAAGACGAGGTGCTAAAGAGTGCATGGGAAGAAGGACTAATAAAAGTAGACGAACACCCAGAACAACTACAGAGACAGGAGAAATGACAGACAGAACAGAGGACTGGCACAATAAACCAATGCACGGACAATACATGAGACAGACTAAAGAACTAGCCAGCGATGACACATGGCAATGAACTACAGAGGGGAGAGCTAAAGAAGGTAAACTGGAAGGAATGATAACAGTGGCACAAGATCAGGCCCTAAGAACCAGATGTTCAAGAAAGAACGATAGACGGAAATAACATCTCTCCCATATGTAGGAAGTGCAATACGAAAAATGAAACCATAAACCACATAGCAAGCGAACGTGCCCGGCACTTGCACAGAATCAGTACAAAAGAGGCATGATTCAATGGCAAAAGCCCTCCACTGGAGCCTGTGTGCAAGAAACATCAGTTACCTTGCAGTAATAAGTGGTACGAGCACCAACCTGATGGGAGTGATAGAAAACGATCAGGCAAAGATCCTCTGCGACTATGGTATCAGGACGGATAGGGTGATACGTGCAAACAGACCAGACGTGACGTTGATTGACAAAGTCAAAAAGAAAGTATCACTCATTGATGTCGCAATACCATGGGACACCAGAGTTGAAGAGAAAGAGAGGGAAAAAAAAATGGATAAGTATCAAGATCTGAAAAATAGAAATGAAAAAGAGGGATGGGATATGCCCAGTGGAAATCGTACCCATAATCATAGGAGCACTAGGCACGATCCCAAGATCCCTGAAAAGGAATCTAGAAAAACTAGAGGCTGAAGTAGCTCCAGGACTCATGCAGAGAAGAGTTGATCCTAGAAACGGCACACATAGTAAGGAGAGTGATGAACTCCTAA
>NC_061098.1:45551105-45556105 GCF_015104395.2 Macrobrachium nipponense | reverse complement strand
AGATTAGCCAAGTTATGTTATGACCCACACTCGAAGTGCGTGAAATGTAGGGGGCAAGATGTACTAAAGAGCGTACATGTAATGAATGTGAAGTCTAGATGATAAGGAGGAGTTTTTTTGTCTCTATTTTTTTAAAAAATGATCAAGGATAGGTTCTAGAGTTATAGAGGGTGGAAGGAGGGGGGGGGGTTTTTTGCTCATCTTGATAAGATGGAGATAGGAAAAAGAAAGGTTCAGCCATTAGGGCTGATAGTAGGGCTAGATTAGAGTCAACTCCTTTGCCGTCAGAGGCAAAGAAGCCCGCTTTGTCTTCTCCTATTTTGTCAAACGTCTCTCCTATTGATAGTCCTCCTACTTCAGTACACCTTACGGTCGGCTCAGGTTCCCATGCTTCTGATTCCGACACCATTGCCCAGTTAGAAAATAAGATGGATAGGAAATTTGAGCTGCTTGCTAAATCTGTCATGGATTTAGGTACATCTTTTCGTGAATTTGTGATTAAGTCTGGTGAAGTGAAAAGTGCAAGTGTCGTATCCGAGGAGGCGGCTGTCCGTCCCTCCACGTCTTCTAGACCGAGGTCACTGTCCCGCTCCCCAGCACCTGGGAGAAGACATACCGTGAGTCGAAGGGAGACTGGAGGGGGTTTGCCCCACGGGCGGACCGTCGACTCAGTCGTGAATTTCGACTCGATTTCTGTAAAGAGACACCACTGGAAAGGTGTAGATGTGTCTGGTGTAGGTTTGTCGTCGTCGACTCGGAGGTGTGTTCGCCTGATACCAGGCGAAAGAAGTGGAGTGAAGGGTCACGCCGTTGAAAAGGCCGCGCAGTGCCATGGATAATTCGTCATCACCTGTGAAGAGAGGGAGGGAAAAGATCCTCAACCCTCGTGTAGCTTTTGGGAGAACCCTGTGTATCTTTCGCCTAGTAGAGGTTCGGGTGCTGTTCGCAAACGATCTCGCGAGGTATCAGTGTCGGACTCGCATGGTGTCTCGCCGACTGAAACAAGGAAAGTTTCGAACTCGTTCGCCAGCTAACGAGAGAGAGAGTTCGACTCGCAAGTTTTCATCAAGGAAGTTGTCTCCTTCGCCCACACCATCGGGAGATGATGCGAACAACAAAGAAGAAGCTTTTTTGGAACCGTTGAGACAGCTTCAGGACTTAGTTAACTCGTTGAAGAAAGTTAAGTCTTATACGGATGAAGAAGCCAAGCAGTCGACAATGTCGGATGGGGAGGATCAGTCGGAACAAGAGTCGAAAGCGGCTTCTGCTTACTCCAACTTAATGAAGTTTTTGCTGGCTTCTTATACGGAATTCGAGCCAGCTCCTCTATCTTCGCCTCCTTCTACCTTTGTTAAGGATAGGAAAGTACTTTCGGCGAGTCTACCTAAACTGGTGCTTCGCAGTCGGCGAAAAGAGTCTTCAAAGAAGCAGAGAGTGGCTGGAGAAGAAGAGGGAGTCTGGTAAAGCCGCCTTCGCTGTCCCACCGTCCAAGTTACAGAAGACATATACAAATTTTATGCTACCGGAGAATTGCCCTCTTTGGGAGTCGCTGCCTCCGCGCCCAAGGAGATTTCTCAGGTCTGGTGGATGCAACAGAAGGACAGCGTTTTCGTCGCGCAAAATTTTCTTTTCTTCGCCTGATTTCCGACCACCCCTGATTAGAACCTATTTAAGGTAATAGAAGTTTTTCAGCTTCTTAGACTGGACTATTGCTGCATTAGCAAGGAAAATAGAGGATTGTCAGTCTCTGGAAGATAGCTTGGCGACAGACTGGCTTGATGTATTATCGTGTGCCGACAAAGCAGTCAGGGATGGCTCAGGGGAGCTGCATCTCTTTTTACTCTGGGCGTCCTTAAAAAAGAGAGAACTTTGGTGCTCTTTCACCTCCAAGGGAGAAACTTCTAACCAGAAGTCTGCTCTCATGTTTGCGCCTTTATGTAAGTCGCATTTATTCCCTGAACAGGTTATCAGCAAGTTCTAGCAGATCTAGAGAAAAAGTCTACCAACGACTTATTGACTCGTTCGTCGACACGACGTCCCAAGGAGACACCACCTACAGGAGCTAAAGGGTCACCTCTTCAGAAGCAACCTTTTCGCGGAGGAAAGTCTAGATGGCAACCCAGACCAAGGGACTAATGTGCGTCCAAAGGCCACAACCAGTAAGAAACCACCCTCGAGACAGTCGGACAAGTAGGAATTTTTACCCTCACACACATGTAGGAGCAAGACTCCGCCTGTTTTGGCGGGAATGGAGTCGAAGAGGGGCGGAACAGTGGGTGATCCACAGTATTAAGAGAAGGTTATGTGATCCCGTTTGTGCAAGATCCACCACTGTCGAGTATTCCCATCGCCTTAACAGCATACTCGCAGGGATCAGAAAGAGCTTGGCTCTTGCCAAGGAAGTAGAAGCCCTGATTACCAAGAAGGCCATAGAAATAGTGGAAGACATCTCACCGGGCTTTTACAACAGGCGTCGTTCGTCCCTAAGTCATCGGGGAGCTGGAGGGCCGGTCCTGGATGTGAGTGCTCTCAATATCTTTGTTCTGAAGACGAAGTTTCGTATGGAAACCAAGCCGGTCGGTTATGTCAGCTCTTCGACCAGGAGACTGGATGGTATCGCTGGACATGAAAGATGCATATTTCCATGTACCTATTCATCTGGAGCTCCAGGAAATATCTACGGTTCGTTTTCGACGGCAGAGTTTATCAGTTCAGAGCGCTCTGTTTCGGACTTTCGACAGCCCCACAAGTATTTACTCGAGTCCTGGCCCGGTAAGTCGATGGTTACATTTGATGGGAATCAATATTGCTTTTTATCTGGACGACTGGCTTCTAAGGTCCGACTCCAGTCTCCAGTGTGTGAGGGATTTAAATCGGACACTAATATTAACACAGCAACTGGGATTAGTAATGAATTTAGAGAAGTCACAGTTAGTACCGAGTCAGAGGATTCCATATTTGGGGATGATTCCTGGACTCACAAGTTTTTTCGGGTTTTTCTCTCCCCAAGGAGAATAGTCTCCCTCCTTGCGACGGTACGGAAGCTGTTAAACGCTCGTCCTGCACGGCTCTGGATGATGAGCCTGTTAGGGACTCTCGCTTCGGTGGAGACTTTTGTTACACTTGGTCGTCTTCACATGAGGACGCCTACAATTCTACCTAAAGGCCAATTGGGACCGGAAAATTCAACCGGATTCGACTGTTTATTTTCCGATCTCCGAGGAAATCAAGAAAGATCTTCGTTGGTGGTTGTCGGAGGAAAGAGCTCAGGAGGGTTGGTCCCTCGAAAGAACGAATACGAAGCTAGAATTTTATGCCGACGCATCGGACTCAGGATGGGGAGCCCTGTTGGGGAAAGAGAAGACATCAGGTATCTGGACGGAACAGGAGAGAGGTCTTCATATCAACATAAAGAGCTGAAAAGCAATTTTTCTTGGGCTTCAAAGTTTCACCCCTCTAGTCGAAGGGAAGAAAGTTGCGGTGTTCTCGGACAACACCACAGCGCTGTCATATATAAGAAAACAGGGAGGGACACATTCGTTCTCCCTGTACAGAATGACGGAGCATCTTCTTCTGTGGGCGAATAGCGCACAAAGTGACTCTCTTCCCACCCCAGGTACGTGCAAGGGAAGCTCAACGTTTTAGCAGAGAACTAACAAAAAAGTCAGTCGTGCGCATCAGGTTCTTCCGACGGAGTGGACATTGGATATCAGAGTTTGTCAGGATCTATGGCGGTTGTGGGGACAACCAACGATAGACCTCTTTGCAACGTCCAGGAACAACAGGCTTCCTCTATTCTGTTTCTCCGGTCCCCGGACCCGTTAGCCTGGAAAACGGATGCAATGCTTCTCGACTGGTCAGGTCTGAATGTTTACGCATTTCCACCATTTGCGATGATCAGAGAAGTATTAAACAAGTTCCAGAGTCACCAGAACGT
The DNA here is from genome assembly GCF_015104395.2 of Macrobrachium nipponense. Lineage (NCBI taxonomy): Eukaryota > Metazoa > Arthropoda > Malacostraca > Decapoda > Palaemonidae > Macrobrachium > Macrobrachium nipponense. Next base: position 45,552,168 of record NC_061098.1, on the reverse strand, counting down.
TACGATGACTCTAATAGCTCCTTTTTGGCCCAGAGGAAGGAGTGGTTCCCGGATCTCCTGAGGATGTTAGTAGACTTTCCCCAGGCTTCTGCCACAAATTCCATCGCTACTCAAACAGCCCCATTTCGACAGAAATCACCAAGGGTTGTCGTATCTCGCTCTGACAGGATTCAGACTGTCCGGGACCTGGTCAGAGCGAAAGGTTTTTCAAGAAGAGCGGCAGAGGCTATTGCTAACTGTAGAAGAGCCTCTTCGGCCAAACTCTATCAGTCAAAATGGGGAGTTTTTAGAAATTGTGCAGAGAAAGTCACACAACTTCTTCTAAAACCTCTATACAAGAGATAGCAAACTTCTAATATATCTGAGAGACGTTAGGAAGTTATCGACTTCGACAATAAAAGGATACAGATCTATGTTGGCATCAGTTTTTAAACATAGAAACTTAAAATATATCTAATAAATCGGACATCAGCGACTTGATTAAATCTTTTGAGTCCACTAGGACAAGGAGACCAGGTTTAGTGGACTGGAATTTAGACGTGGTATTGTCCTGGCTCTCTAAAGCGAATTTGAACCTCTTAATTCGGCTTCTTTGAAGGATCTTACTAAGAAGACGTTATCTTAGTCGCCTTAGCTTCAGCTCGGTAGAATCAGCGAGATGCAAGCAATGAGTAAAGAGATAGGATTTACACAAGACAAAGCTGTGTGTGCCTATACTCAGGATTTTTTAGCGAAGAATGAAGATCCTTCGAGACCATGGCCCGTTTTCTTCTCCATTCGAAGCTTGCCAGGATTAGTAGGAGAAGAGGACGAAGAACGTTCTTTGTGTCCGGTTGAGAGCACTGAAATTTTATATTCATAAAACAAAGGCTTTGAGAGGAAGTTCGAACCGATTGTGGTGTTCGGTTAAAGATCCGAGCCGTCCTATGTCTAAGAACGCAATTTCGTTCTTTTAAGGAGCCTGATTCAGGAAGCACACGTCAGTAAGAGATCAGACTCTACAGGTGGGTGTAAAGTTAAAGCCCACGAGGTCTTTAGGGCAGTAGCGACTTCCATGGCTTTT
>NC_061098.1:45528605-45546105 GCF_015104395.2 Macrobrachium nipponense | reverse complement strand
CCGAAGAAAACTTTAGCGTCATTTTTACTTGTGTATTATATCGACATTATAGTAAAATCTTATTTGCACTCATCCCTATGAATAGGTATAATATGAAAAAGAGTTTCAAATCAAGTATATGTAGTGATGAATTTTCACTGTCTTTATTAAAGTTTATAATGAGTTTCTTTTGTTTGAAATGGAAAAATGGTAATTCATTCAAGAGGCTTCACTTAAATGGAAGTTTCTCATCTCACCAGATAATCAGTAATTCCTGCAGCCTTCGGAATAACACATGTGACATTCTCCCATTCCAGCACGGATGAAAAATGCTTATGTACCCATTAACTATTTCATTTTACCAGCTTCCATGGCTGAAGCGAGCCTGGCAAATCAGGTATTTGTCTTGACAAAAATACTAATTCTTGAGGAGGGGTGTGGCGGTGGGGGCTGGGGGAAGTTTTCTGTTGAGTCTGGATGAGGGGGAAGAGGAAGATAAGATTTATCCCAAATTGAGGGTTTAATCACTTCAGGATTCCACTGTAGGGGGGAAAGAAAGTAAGTGAAAAATCTAAATTGCCAGATTGTAATTATACACTAAATAGGTTCTTGAAATTGAATTGAGAATATATATATATATATAATATATATATATATATATATATTATATATTATATATATATATATATGTGTGTGTGTGTGTGTGTGTGTGTGTGTGTGTGTGTGTGTGTGTGTGTGTAAGTGTGTGTATGATGAATTTTTACATTTACAGATATTGAAGGCACAGCTCTATTTCAGTATCGATTTCAGTAAAAATAAATTGGGAATCCCTTACACCCCGAGGAATTACAATGATGTGGGTCTCTTGACTGGCCAGGATTCGAGCCTGGGACTTCGCTAGGCATTTGATATTCCTGGTGAATGTTATTATGAAAACTTTCAAACAAGAAGGTTCAAATACTTTGTAAATACTTCTTTAAACTCAAGTAATTATGTACTTATGGTCTGTAAACAGAACTTCTCACATAGCATTAGTAATGTATGCTACCATATTAATTTATTTTAAAAATTAATAGATTAGGACAGACAACTATGAATAAAGAGAGAACTACGAAAAATGAGCATAAAAAACTCCCAAGATCTTGCCATATTCCCACGTCCAATCCTATAAAGATCTATGATGAAAGTAATACCTTAATCCTATTTCAAGGCAATGAATTCAAAACTAAAGCTCAGAAACATCAAAAACTTTAGCTTTAGACAGACAACTAACAATAAAATAATCAACAAATAAAAAACATAAATAAAAAAAGAATTAGTATAAAAAGCCAGACACCCAAGTCTGTGCCATATGGCCACGCCATCCAATCCCTCAGAGAGTAAAAGTCCGACATCCGGGGAGGGACCTGCTATCACAAAAGAATCAGAGCCTCATTCCACAGGTCATGGAAGTCTCAACCTTTCGGAATCAACGATGAAAAAGGAGAAAATGATATTTTTTCTTCTGCCTTTTCAGGGAGAGAAGGGAATCTTGAGACTGCCTTTGACGATAAGGAATAATATTATATATATATATATATATATATATATTTATATATATATATATATATATATATATATATATATATATATATATATATATAATATATATATATATATAAGAATGGTTCTTGGTTTTGCAGAGGAAGCTGTGCATTCCATAAAGTTACTGTTCTCTTGTTCTACAGATGTCCTTTGACTAAAAAAAATATTTTCTTATTAATAATGAGATAAAGAGAAAATAAGAAAAAATATTATAAGATGTGGTTTGGTTTGTTATTCTTCAGAAGTTCTGTCATTGAAACAACTTTTTATAGTTTTGGAAAGAAAGCTGAGTATTTGATATAGGGGAGTTTTGTAATATAGGTAGAAGAAAAGTTGTTAATTTTCTATTAGTTACTTTACTGTTCTTTTTCCATCAGAAGTTTGGTAACTCAAAAATCTTTTCTTTTTATATTGAGTGAGAGTTGAAAAAATAAAACAAAAATTACAAAAACTGGCTTCTTGATTTCATTGAAGAGAGTGCTTTTCATTTCTGTAATGGTACTATTCTGTTCTTCAGAAGTTTAATTGAGATTTCTTTTTTCTATAAATAGGGAGATGAAGAAAAAAATGAAATGAATTATAAAAGAAAGAGGTATCTTGATTTAGTTTGGAGACAAAGCTGTTCATTTCCCTACATTTACTGTTTTGTTGTCCTCAGAAGTTCTGCAAAAAATAATCTTTTTCACTAATAGGAAGATGGAAAAAAATATATTACTGATAAAAATAGGGTTTCATGATTTTTCTTTTAGGAGAGGGATCTACTTATTTCCATAGAATTGCTGTTCTTTTGTTCTTCAGAAGTTTTGTAACTGAAAAAATAATTCGCTTTTAATTTTTTATTAAATTTACTTTTTATAAATGTCTGATCGAAAGGTTGCTTCCTTTACACGTCTTTATCTGAGAAAAGTTTGCAATACTAATAGTTACCCAAATAGCATTAAGTCTGGTCAGGAACTGACTGACTGGCCACTGAGAAATCACGTCACTTCTGATGAATATTACAGATTCTAATAATTGGCATAATTATAATTATACCAATAGTTTCCATTATTTTGGAAATAATATAAAAAAAGATTTTCCCTCACGTTCTAGATGATAATTCCTTTTCTTCCTAAGATTACTAAAGCAAAGACGAAGTTGTAATAAAATTTCTTCCAAATAATCCTGTGTTAACTTGAAGCGAAAAAAAACCCTCTATAATATTTCTACGCCCTAAGTAACACACAAGGAGAAAGTGAATGGGAATTTCCCCACACCTTTTATTCACGAGTGTGTGCGCGTGTGTAAGAGAGAGAGAGAGAGAGAGAGAGAGAGAGAGAGAGAGAGAGAGAGAGAGAGAGAGAGAGAGAGAGAGAAGAAGGATAAAAACTGGCAATCAAGCCTTTAAGTCTCTCTAGACATAGCCCCAACTCCCACTTTCGTAAATGGCCGTCAGCTATTCTTGAACAATTTCCTACAAAGCGAAGGTATAAAAAGAGATCTTCTGATTTTGCGCGAGCAAGCTTGTGCATGAGAGAGAGAGAGAGAGAGAGAGAGAGAGAGAGAGAGAGAGACTGTGCGTAGGATGGAGAAAATGTTTGAACTATTTTCCAGGAGGGAACATGCCTGTAAGTTATTATTCATTATTAGTTTTTTTTTTTTTTTTTTTTTTTTTTTTGCTCTATCACAGTCCTCCAATTCGACTGGGTGGTATTTATAGTGTGGGGTTCCGGGTTGCATCCTGCCTCCTTAGGAGTCCATCACTTTTCTTACTATGTGTGCCGTTTCCAGGATCACACTCTTCTGCATGAGTCCTGGAGCTACTTCAGCCTCTAGTTTTTCTAGATTCCTTTTCAGGGATCTTGGGATCGTGCCTAGTGCTCCTATGATTATGGGTACGATTTCCACTGGCATATCCCATATCCTTCTTATTTCTATTTTCAGATCTTGATACTTATCCATTTTTTCCCTCTCTTTCTCTTCAACTCTGGTGTCCCATGGTATTGCGACATCAATGAGTGATACTTTCTTCTTGACTTTGTCAATCAACGTCACGTCTGGTCTGTTTGCACGTATCACCTATCCGTTCTGATACATAGTCCCAGAGGATCTTTGCCTGATCGTTTTCTATCACTCCCTCAGGTTGGTGCTCGTACCACTTATTACTGCAAGGTAGCTGATGTTTCTTGCACAGGCTCCAGTGGAGGGCTTTTGCCACTGAATAATGCCTCTTTTTTGTACTGGTTCTGTGCAAGTGCCGGGCATTCACTTGCCTATGTGGTTATGGTTTAATTTTTCGTATTGCACTTCCTACATATAGGAGAGATGTTTTATTTTCCGTCATCGTTCTTTGAACATATCTGGTTCTTAGGGCCTGATCTTGTGCCGCTGTTATCATTCCTTCAGTTTCCTTCTTTAGCTCTCCCCTCTGTATATTTGTGGGTCTTCGTCTACTTTATTAGTCCTTCTTCCATGCACTCTTTAGCCACTCGTCTTCACTGGTTTTTCAGATATTGCCCCAGTGCTCTATTTTCGATGTTGACGCAGTCCTCTATACTTAGTAGTCCTCTCCGCCCTCCTTCCTTTCGTGTTATGTATAGTCTGTCCCGTATTTGCTCTTGGGTGTAGTAGCTTTGCTTGTGTCATAGTCTAGTTTCCTGGTTTTCTGATTTATGCTGCGGAGTTCTGCCTTCGTCCATTCCACTATTCCTGCGCTGTATCTGATTAACTGGCACTGCCCATGTGTTTATGGCTTTTATCATATTTCCGGCGTTGAGTTTTGACTTGAGTATCGCCTTGAGTCTCTGCATATATTCTTTCCTGATCGTGTCCTTCATCTCATGGTGTTTTTATATCCCCTCCTTCCATTATTCCCAGGTGTTTATCCTGTCTCATCTATGTGTTTGATGTTGCTCCCATCTGGTAGCTTTATCCCTTCAGTTCTCGTTACTTTGCCTTTTTGTATGTTGACTAAGGCGCATTTTTCTATTCAACCAAACTCCATCCTGATGTCCCCAGATACAATCCTTACACTCTGGATTAAGGTATCTATTTTCCTTGATGCTCTTACCATACAGCTTGATGTCGTCCATGAACATCAGATGGTTGATTCTGTTGCCTCTTTCTTGAGTTGGTACCCGGCATCCATCTTCGTAGTACTTTTGTCATGGGAATCATGGCTACTACGAAGAGTAGTGGGGACAGTGAGTCGCCCTGGAAGATCCCTCTCCTGATATTAACCTCTGCTAGTCTTATTCCAGAGCTTGTAAGTATTGTATTCCAGTTGCGCATTGTATTTTTTTGAGGAAGCTGATTGTGTTTTCCTCTGCCCCATATATTTTCAGGCATTCTATTAGCCATGTGTGTGGTATCATGTCGAAGGCTTTCTTATAGTCTATCCCACGCCATGCTTAGGTTGGTTTTCCTTATCCTACTGTTTCTTCATTACCATTTTGTCTATCAGGAGCTGGTCTTTGGTGCCCCTACACTTCCTTCTGCAGCCTTTCTGTTGGTGGGGGTGGGGGTGTTTGTCTCCTCTATGTAGTTGTATAGCCTTTCACTGATGATACCTGTTAGTAACTTCCACATTATTGGTAGGCAGGTGATAGGCCTGTAGTTACTGGCTATATTTCCCTTACCTCTTGTCTTTTTGTACTAAGGATGTTCTTCCTGTGGTCATCCATTTGGGTGCTTGGTGATTTGAGATACAATGCTGGAGTTGTTCTGCTATTCGTGGGTGTAGGGCCTTGAAGTTTTTGGGCCAGTATCCATGGACTTCATCGGGACCTGGGGCTTTCAGTTTGGCATTTTCTTTAGTTGGTGGTCTGACTGTGTCTGTCGTGATCTCTGTTAATCTTGTTTTATTCTCCCTGTTTCTTCTTCTTGACCTCTTGGAGCCATGTTGCATGTTTGTTGTGTGATACGGATTGCTCCATATGTTTTCCCAGAGTCTCTTACTTGGCTCGGCTTCAGGAGTTCTGGGTGGTTGTCTTCCCTCTTAGTTGGCTGTATAGTCTTTTCTGGTTGGTTCCGAATAGTTTGTTCTGTTGGTATCCCTTATTCCTGTTCATGTACCGTTGGTACATCCATTTGGGTGCTTGGTGATTTGAGATACAATGCTGGAGTTGTTATGCTATTCGTGGGTGTAGGGGAGGGCCTTGAAGTTTTTGGGCCAGTATCCATGGACTTCATCGGGACCTGGGGCTTTCCAGTTTGGCATTTTCTTTAGTTGGTGTCTGACTGTGTCTGTCGTGATCTCTGTTAATCTTTGTTTTATTCTCCCTGTTTCTTCTTCCTTGACCTCTTGGAGCCATGTTGCATGTTTGTTGTGTGATACCGGATTGCTCCATATGTTTTCCCAGAGTCTCTTACTTGGCTCGGCTTCAGGAGTTTTCTTTTGGTGGTTGTCTTCCCTCTTAGTTGGCTGTATAGTCTTTTCTGGTTGGTTCCGATAGTTTGTTCTGTTTGGTATCCCTTATTCCTGTTCATGTACCGTTGGTACATCCATTTGGGTGCTTGGTGATTTGAGATACAATGCTGGAGTTGTTCTGCTAATTCGTGGTGTAGGGCCTTGAAGTTTTTTGGGCCAGTATCCATGGACTTCATCGGGACCTGGGGCTTTCCAGTTTGGCATTTTCTTTAGTTGGTGTCTGACTGTGTCTGTCGTGATCTCTGTTAATCTTTGTTTTATTCTCCCTGTTTCTTCTTCCTTGACCTCTTGGAGCCATGTTGCATGTTTGTTGTGTGATACCGGATTGCTCCATATGTTTTCCCAGAGTCTCTTACTTGGCTCGGCTTCAGGAGCTCGGGGTGGTTGTCTTCCCTCTTAGTTGGCGTATAGCTTTTATCCTGGTTGGTTCCGAATAGTTTTGTTCTGTTGGTTATCCCTTATTCCTGTTCATGTACCGTTGGATCTTATGTGCTTTGGCCTTAAGCCTCTGTTTTACATCTTCTATTGTGTTGTTGTTTAGTCCCCTCTCTTGTACTTTGTATTTCTCGTTGAGTTCCTCCCTTGTTTTTCTTGCTTCTTAGGCCTTTTTTCTGCCATCTCTTTCGTTTACTCAAGTCAGATCTCATCACCATGATTTGCTTCTCCAGGTGCCTTTTCCAAGGAGGTTGCTGTTTTGGTTTCTGTTGGGTTGGTTGTGCTGGTGGTGTTGGTGTTCGAATCCCCCCCAATCAGTTCTGCTCTTAATCTTGCTCCTGCATATGTCAAGTTATTTGTTTCTGTGATACTGGTGGTGTGTATTATGCCCATTATTCATTGACCTCAACCTTGTTTTCTCCCTTAATTTCTTGGTGTTGTAGGCTTTCATGGAGGGGATCTTTGTTCTCTCTGATATCTGGCTCCATCCCATATTGTCTAAGCTTTTTATACCCATTCTTCCGTCCTGTCTGGTTACTTCGTCCGGTGTTTCTTCGTGTGTCGTTGTTTTGATACCTCATCCTCCCTGTCGTCTTCTGTGGCATCGTCTCTCAGTTCGTCTTCGTGTAATTCGTTGTCCGTGTGACATTTCCCTCTCCAGTTCTTCTCTTTCTGTTGGGGAGAGCCAGTTCTTTTTCTTTATGTTCCTTACTTGGTCTGCCAGCCTCTGCTCTGTTTGGGGGGTGTTATTCCTCTCATTCCAGATGTTGACCAATCTTCTTCTATATCCTCTCTCCGTCGGGTTGCTTCTGATGTAGCATCTCCATATTTCCTTATTTTCTTCTCGTGTCCATTTCTTCCTTTTTGCTTCTGTAGCTCCAATCTCAGGCTGTTGATTACTGTCGTTGTGGTGATCAGTTGCTGGATGACGACCTCCAAGTACCTGACCGTCTTCCCCTTCAATTGGGGTTGAATACCTGGTTGCCGGACGAAGCTCCTCTGTTGCCAGAGGTTCCATTTACGTCGTGTCGTTTATTCCTTCATTTCTTTCCGATCATTGCTGAGTTTGCTATTTAACCCATAGCTGGACCCTACCCCATCAGGGTAGGTACTCATTTACAGCTGAGTAGACTGAGGAAATTATGGTAAAGATCCTTTCCCAAGGAATCAACGCCGAGGAGAGCGGTCACCCATCCAACGACTGACCAGCCCCAATGATGCTTAACTTGACTTAAGTCTATTGACGACTTAACCCACTCCTCCACGGCGCCCACATAATATTATTATTATTATTATTATTATTATTATTATTATTTATTATTATTATTATTATTATTATTATTTTTTTTTTTTTTTTTTTTTTTTCTGGCTCTATCACAGTCCTCCAATTCGACTGGGTGGTATTTATAGTGTGGGGTCCGGGTTGCATCCTGCTCCTAGGAGTCCATGACTTTTCTTACTATATGTGCCGTTTCTAGGATCACACTCTTCTGCATGAGTCTTGGAGCTACTTCAGCCTCTAGTTTTTCTAGATTCCTTTTCAGGGATCTTGGGATCGTGCCTAGTGCTCCTATGATTATGGGTACGATTTCCAGTGGCATATCCCATATCCTTCTTATTTCTATTTTCAGATCTTGATACTTATCCAATTTTTCCCTCTCTTTCTCTTCAACTCTGGTGTCCCATGGTATTGCGACATCAATGAGTGATACTTTCTTCTTGACTTTGTCAATCAACGTCACGTCTGGTCTATTTGCACGTACCACCTTATCCGTTCTGATACCACAGTCCCAGAGGATCTTTGCCTGATCGTTTTCTATTATTATTAGCTGGAAATAGTCATATACAAAATATATGTTATTAAATAGACTATATATATTCTGACAATTATTTCGTCAAAATTCTATAAAGGCCCCCCAAAAAAAATGTTATACCTGCAATCTAATTTTTTTAAAACTCATGATGCAGCTTTTTTTCTTTATTCTTTTCTGTTTCAATTTTATGAGGGCATCTTCATCATTGAAACCAAATAAGTTTTTAAAATAACACCTGGATACGAATCCTATAGTTACCTACGGCTGTCAAATGTATATATGCGAAAGGAAGATATGCATAGAGTCACAATTTCCTTTTTCTTTTTTTTAATAACTGTTGCAATGATAATTGGAGTTACATATTATTGGAAAGGCAATATATTTTTGGGAATATTTATTCAGTGAACGAGTACAGAAATGGTTGAGTTCTGCTAACATTTATTCTTTAACATTTATTGTTTAGAATATAGTACAAAAATAAGTCTATTCGACCTTGTTGACACTAGTTGGAGTCTCCTGGTATGAAAACTAACATACACTGATCACTGATCATGGCATTTCTGTGTGGTCGTGTCTTCACAGTTAATTAAGCAGTATATGTCTTTTTATACAAACCCGATAGCCAGCTCGATTCCAGCTTAGATACTGTCATTAAATATCCTGGTCGAGTGACAGCGAAAGAAATGTCGTGTTACTTTCTTTTTCTTTGAAGAAAAGCAATGTTCACAAACATTCAGGTAAACGAAAGTGTCACGCGATGATGCACAGCCTGATTTTCTAGGATCTTACTTTTCGTTTTGGAATAGAGCGTTGTTATCGACAGAGAGAGAGAGAGAGAGGAGCAGAGAGAGATGAAGAGAGGAGAGAGAGAGCGAGAGAGAGAGGAGAGAGGAGAGAGAGAGATTCCTCTGCTTATGTTTTTTTCTTGATATAATAATAATAATGATAATACATTTATTATTATTATTATTATTAGTTATTATTATTATTATTATTATTATTATTATTATTATTATTATTATTATTATTATTCCGGAAGGAGACCCTATCGTAGACATGTTTTGTTAAAAATAACTGCTGCTTCAGCACTATTAATCTTATAAAGAGTCTTCTCTATCTTTCTGATGACGGCTTTCTCGTTGTTGCTTAGACTGGCGAGCAACGCACCAAAGGGCATGTAAAATTCGGTTGAGTCATTTGATTTATTATTGGCGTTATACAATTCTCTCTCTCCTCTCTCTCTCTCTCTCTCTCTCTCTCTCTACGCCGACGTTCCTCCTGATCGACAGGACTTATCAAGCGATAACTGCTGAGGGACTGAATTCCAGTGGCGAGTCCTTCTCCTTTTATCGTGGTGTTGCGAGCTCTCCAGTTCGGTCAGAGCACTCTCCGGTAGGTCGAGTTTTTATTGGTTCCCGCCGGGAAGGTGACTCATACGGCGGGCGTTGACTAGTCTTGCAGACCTTCTCAGGTAGGGGGTATCACCGGAGCCTCTTGATTGGCTTCTACCTGCGTGACGTCACCCCTGGTATTATTCTCATGTCCGGTGTTCGTTCCATGCGCGCTGGTACTTTCGTTAGGGGAGAGGGGTGTGGTCCTCACACACGTCGGTATCAGGAACGCTTCTTGGGTGGTATTGAGGGGAGGCTTTTCTTCGCAGGATGAGCAGCGCTTCTAGGAGACGCAGACGTCGTGGGTCAGGTGCTCTCCCGATGATCTTAGTATTCCTGACGATGTCGTCTCTCGTGATGTTTCTGCGGTGTACTGCAAGGGCGTGCTGCCTAATGGCGCCCTCCTGGGCGTGGCAGGAAATCCTTTTTTGACAGGCGCATCGTCGTCATGCCGATGTAAATCCCAGGGCATCCTTGGGCGGGGCATACGTATCGGTAGACGACGTTGGACTGCTTCAGGGGGTCTCCTGCCGGTGGGGAGGGTTGTTCTCATCAGGAGGTTCTTTCGTACGCCGATTCTTGTAATAAATAATGAGGGACACTCTCTTATTATTTTATTAACAAGTAATGTCAATGATATTCTACAACTTACACACTAAGAAATCAATTACCAACATATTAATTCAAGAAAATTTTGGGTCATTATTACTCTCTCTCTCTCTCTCTCTCTCTCCTCTCAGGGTTAAATGCTCAAGATAGCCGTTGGCCAAATTGTTCAGCGTTAAACGTAAAGGAAAAAAGCATATAGAAAACGGTCAGAGATTGCCAATTATTTTGTTCTATTCATTCCAAGTCTTCACATAATTACACAATACGTAGGTTCATTTCCTCTAGTTCTCTGTCTTCAGCGTTTCACATTCGTGTGTAGGAACAATAATTTGATTACCCCTGGTTTTGAATATATAATTTATTCATAGGAGTATTTATGAAGAGTTGAGTTTTACAAAGATTTTTTTCTTTGTAGTAAGTGGGAAATAGAGGAACTTTTCTGATAGTGATTAAGATAATAGTCCAACCCAAAACAATACGCGTCGACTATCTTTAACTATTTACAAAAATTCGTGAGGTAATTATCTTTCCAGCAGATGTATCATTTATTATTAAAAGAAGAAACTATTTTTCAGGATTAGAGATAACTGCATGTCATGATATCATACAATCTGAGATGCCGAATTTTCTTTAAAACCACCTGTTACATTTAGTAAGGTTAAATTGAAACTATCCCCTTTTAAAATTTCAAAATCAAATGTAACTGAATTATTACGTAATTACGATAAATCCTTGTACATTAGTGTCCCAAAAATTATCTTTAAAATCACCAGTTACCATTACTGAGGTAAGACTGAGAATATCCCCACCCCAAAACTCTGTCTCTCTTCTTCTGATACACGTCGCCTCACAAGTGTTTGGATTCGCCGAATTGCAGAGGTTCTATTAGTGGAAATGGTCAGTGACATTTATTTTCTTATATCTAGTTCAGAGAAAAGGATGTAAGGAGTTAAATCCCAGAAACTGCAGCTACAGTGACTTGAGGTATCTTTTCTTGCTGTTTATAATGAAAAATAAGCCTTATTTACTCCTAGCATTCGTGAGCAATTAAGAATGATAGTTTTGAAGGCTTGTGTTATGTACCTGTAACACAAATTCCTTGAATATTTATTGACAAAGGCATTATGAAGACTCGTCCATTTCAAATTGTCTTCCTTTCTCTCATTAGCCAACAACTTTCTCAAATGACCATTTTATCTGATTCTGGGGGAAAAAATTAGAGAAGCCACACAGATAAAGGAAAATTATGGAATATTATATGATATCAACCTGTAAATAATTGCATCTTGATTTTTTGAGAGAGAGAGAGAGAGAGAGAGAGAGAGACAGAGAGAGAGGAGAGAGAGAGAGAGACAGAGAGAGAGAGAGAGAGAGAGTAGAGAGAGAGAGAGAGAGAGAGAGAGAGAAAGAACCAAACAAATGGAAAAAAAAAAAAAAAAAAAAAATTTCATTTGTGTCTTTCTCTGCTGCAAACGTTTACCAAGTAGGAGAGAGAGAGAGAGAGAGAGAGAGAGAGAGAGAGAGAGAGAGAGAGCCAACAAAAAAGGACCATCCTTGAAGACCTACTCATCCGTCTGAATTCTATAGGAGTGTCAGTTCATGCGTCAAACAGGGTGTGTTCGTGGAAAGATTTAAAATTGAGGAGACTAGTGTGCATACATTTGTACATCCATTGGGCACGAGGATGTGAAAGATACTCTCTAGTGTTTGAGGGAATGGGGCGTTAGATAGAGACTTTTGTAGTGATCTACAAATGAGAATAGCCGAAGGGGGCGTTAGAAGATCCATCGAAAAGGTAAAGTGAAAAAAAAGGCGTTGAAAAAACTTTTTAATATTGTGAAGGGAGTTGAAGTGCAGGGAAGCCCTGAGTATATTTATGGGACATTTATCCATTCTTTCTTTTTTATTTCTAATAATTGTGGTTTGTTTTACAGATGTTTCATAGTTTTGGGATAATTACATTCATTGTCCTTGATTTTCATATTAGTTCTTTTGGGAAAATAAAGACTGTTTTTGTATCTTAGAGTTTGCTTTTAGCCTATAGTTTAATAACTTGATTTAGATGCAGAATTGCCAGTCCAGGGAAATGCCAATGTAGGAGGAGTTACATTTAGTGATTTGTCTTCTTTAAAAAAAAAAATAAATTAAAAAAAAGAAGGTCATTAGACCCTGTGACAAATGCATTGCCTTTCAAATTCCCTTTCCTCCCATCTATCCAAGCCTATCTAGATGATCCCAGCCGTTCTTCTGTCATCCACGTAATGTAATTTTAGAATGAACTTACTCGCTTCTGGTAAACTCATGCTCTCCAAATTAGCTATAGAATGTTCCTCCCTCCCTCCTCCTATTCATATGTACATAATAGAGCGGGCACAATTACAACCTCCTGGCTGGACCATTGCATCACATCTCCACAACTTCATGATGCTATTATGACCAGCAATATTCGCTACGATTTTGCAACGGGCTACAATCACATCACATTACAGGTGTCATTCAGTACCCCATCCCTCCCTATCCTGAACCCCCTAACTGACCACCCACCAGCTGTAAACTTGGAATTTAAAAATTCAACAGAAAACCAGATACTTTAGGGCGACCACGGAAACCAGGTTGTGGTCAATAGTTCAACCAGCAGATGCCTTACTTTGTACTATCACGAATTGTAGATATGACCACCGCAGGAGGGATCTGAATTAATTCTATTCGAACATAATTTCCACTATGCTCGCTTTGGGCAGGGCTACCTTTAGATTTCGTCAAGGTAATTCTCGTAATATACCGGGATGGAATGAATTGGTTAAAGATCTGTATTCATATTCACGAGAAATGTTTTTACTGTGGAGGCAAAATGGTAGCCCGAGGGAAGGACACTGCATTACTAATGAGACAGGCGAGAGCGCAGTTCAAACTTGCTCTTAAGCACTGCAGGTTAAATAAAAAAAACAACTAAGAGCCGATGCAATGTCAAAAAACTTAGAATCTGGTGATTATCCTCGTCTTTGGAAAGATATCCAGTCCTTAAATCACAAAACTAAAAAGCTATCACAAAGAGTAGGGGAAGCAGTCGGAGACGAAACTATCACAAGTTTGTTGGGCGATCACTTCAACAATATCCTGAATTGCATGAGTGATTAAGATTCCCGAAGGGATGTAGATAACCTCCTTACTGACAACATTCAATTTTATTTTGCAGACCGTATTACGCCAGGTAACATCAGCGATGCCATAAACAGCCTACCTAATAATAAATCGCCTGGCTGTGATGGTCTTCCTGCAGAGGCCTTCAAATTCTGCCATCCGATAATTTACATGTTGCTAGCTGCCCTATTCAATGCGTGCATAATTCACCGGTTTCTTCCAGACTCCCTACTCTTAGTTCACTTGATACCATTAATCAAAAACAAGCTAAAGGATGCAGCTGACCCTGGCAACTACCGACCGATTGCAATCACAACAATCGCATCGAAGATACTTGAGTCTGTTCTTCTAGTGAGACTTCTCCCCTTTCTACACACCACTGACAACCAGTTCGGGTTTAAAGGAAACCACTCAACTGACACCTGCATCTACATACTGAAAGAATTGCTGAGTTACTACCTGTCATCACCCTCTCCTGTTTTCCTTTGTTTTGTAGATGTGAGAAAAGCATTTGACAGAGTAAACTACCTGAAGCTCTTGCTGAAGCTGCATAAAAGGGGCACACCCCTGTATCTAATTGGCATTTTACATTGCTGGTTCTCCACACAGCAATTCTGTGTCAAATGGGGTAACAATATCTTACACCTTCGTCTCCTTAAACGGGATTCGGCAAGGGGGCATTCTCTCTCCATACCTGTTTAATACGTGTACAGATGCCTTGAATGTCAAACTGAACTCACTCCCAATCGGATGAACCATCAATGAAACAACTATAAACAACCTCTGTTACGCCGACGATATGATTCTGATTTCCCCATCAGTGCAAGGTCTCCAACGACTCATCGACACCTGCCGCCAATATGCAGAGGAATTTGATATAATCTACAACAAAACCAAAACCAAGACCCATGCATGTCGCTGCCTCCCGAGATCGCTTAAGCATATTGCAGAACCAGAAATTTTCCTCGGAAACCATTGGCTGGAATTTGTGCCGAATTTCCGTATTTGGGTCACATTATCACCGATAACCTAAAAGATACGGCAGACATTGAACAGAGGTGTCGTAAACTATGTGCAGCTGGCAACATGATTGCAAGGAGGTTTGCCTTCTGCTGCTCTTCCGCTCGTACTGCTACAGTATCTATGGGTGTTCCCTCTGGACGAACTATACCCGAGAGACCATGAGACGCATCACTGTTGTGCACAACATTCTGAGACGCCTCACAAACACTCTTCGCTACCACCCCGCCACAAAGATGTTCATAGAAAATCACCTGGGCAATTTAAAAATCATTGTTAGGCAACAATGTCCAGCCTGGTAACCTGAGTGAGAAACAGCGGCAACTCGCTCATACAAAGCATCCTAAGGAGTGAAGCAAGAAGAAGATCTAAATTGTGGGAAAGATGGGAAAATGAGGCCTTTGTCCCCTAAAGGACTTAATCTCTGTATTAGCAAGATGTCATCTGCAGATTTTGTCATTATTATATTTATTGCTGATATTTTATTTTTTTCATTATTTCTGTGATTACTATCAAGTTAAAGTTTGTTTTTATACATTCAATTTATGTATTTAGCCCTATGGACCTGACTACTGAAACCACCTAAGGTCTCTAGTTGAAATTTAAGTTATATAATCTGTGCACTAACTGTTATAACTCTCAATGCATTTTTTTTTCTCACCAATATTATTACTATTACCAGTATTATGATTACTATCTTTTATGCTACCTCAGCTATTTTGTGGATAAGTGCCGATTATTAATTTTTCCTATCATGTTGACTCATATATCTAGATTGTGTATGTTACTGTGTATTTTGTATATTCATTGTATATGGCCCTGAGCCGAAATAAAGGATATTATTATTATTATTATTATTATTATTATTATTATTATTATTATTATTATTATTATTATTATTATTATTATTATATTATTATTATAACAGCGTTATTAAAGTGGATTTTATTACATTTTCTGTATTATAACATAATAGCATAATAAAAGTTAAGTTTTCAGCCCATAAATTGACAATAATAAGTTAATATTTGACCAAGTGTAATCTATTCAGTAGGACGAGAGTTTAAACTAAGTGTAGTTCTAAATATGTCATACACATCTGTCCGAACGTAGTTGTAAGGTTAAGGAGTGGCTTGTTTTAAAAACCTAACTATGTAATTAATATTTCGAGTATTTTGTATTCGAAAGAAGAAAAGCTGTTTGTATCAAAGATGAAAAAAAAAAAATTGTTACTCACTTTCTTATTAAGAATCCGAAAAGTGTTGCTGATTGCCACAGTTTCACATCTTGTAGGCGATTTAAAAAAAGACTATCCATTTGTATTCATTTTTTATTTGTTCTTTTTTGCAGGTATGATTTTTTCAGGAAGCGACACGACCCCAGGCCATTGACATAAGCCACCGAATCTGTTAGAACTCATCAAGTGGGAACTCTAAGTGTCGAATTTTCCTTCCTATAATTTCTGCATAATTCTATTTTGCCTCATCCGTCCAAAAATGGTAGAATCTGGGTTTGTTTTGTTCTCGTGAATTTTCAGCTCTATAGATTCTCTAAGTCTGAGCTCTCCATAAAGGGGGGTTTTCATCAAAAAAAAGTTTATCACAATACCACAATTTCTTACACGTAGTCTCACCTAGTCCTGATTATTTCCAATCCTCATAAATAAATATATATATATATTATATATATATATATATATATATTATATATATATATATATATATATATATATATATATATATTATATATATATATATATATAAGAGCAATTCTCTCTATTTATCCCCTTCAGCGTCTCCAGGGGTATATTATAGCTCAGGAGTTTCCACAAAGCAATGACCTTTCTCCTTTTATTGGACATGATTGGATGTTTATGTAAAAATCTTTTTATCTGGCAATATCAGGGGAGAGAGAGAGAAGAGAGAGAGAGAGAGAGAGAGACGAGAAGAGAGAGAGAGAGAGAGGAAAGTATTTACCAATAATATTACAACAAACAAGTATTATGGAACAGGTTCACCTAAAACATTGCCAATGACAAATAAACTATTTAACCCTGGAACACTGAACCCGTTTCCCTGTTACACGGCCACTGAACGTGGGTAGTTTGATACCCGATTTTGGAAAATTAAAGAAAAATAGTAAATATGCAAATTTATTAATCCTATCCCTTACACACTAAATATAACCCTATTACCTAGTAATGAAACTATTAAATTAGAATACTTACTTTCAGAAAACTGAATTAAAAAGCAAAAGAAAGGAATGTAAAAAAGTGAAAAAATTTGAATGTTTTTGCAAAAAAAATTAAGCAAAAAAAAACCCTCCCCAAAAAATCGTTCAGATGCTCCCACACGCTCCAAGGATGTCAGGCTCTCATCCCAGGGGGTCATCAAGCACGGGGGATGTTGGGAACTGTAGGGAAGAGAGTAGGAAAAACACCCTTTTTTAGTGCACCGAAAATGACAAATTGTGGAATATAATGTGTTTATTATATTTCTTTTTATACTTTATCACACATTATCACTCAAAATCTTAGTTTTATATATATTACCTACCTCAGCTTATATGCAATCACAGCAGTAGGGGAAGTAGTGGCTCGGGCAAACAGGTTGGCGGCAGCTGTGACACCTGAAACGTGTCTTTTGTCGACCCCTCCTTTTGTCTCATTATAATATTCAATTATGTTAGGCTTTCCGGTGACATCATTCACTACTTGCTGTGTGTGCATACTTGGAAAGGAGGAGCACATTCTTCTTTGTTGTACACATTGTTACCCAGTTTTTTCTATATACTCTTATCACTGAACGTGGGTAAACGGTACCCGAACACGTCTGTAGCGCAAAATCCAGGCAGAGGATTGGAGCGGACGCGACTTCCCCTATAAACCCATAGGGTAGACTGAAGCTATACTGAGTCCCAGCGCGCTGGCTTGTGGGGAAGAGGAGGGAACACGAATGACTGACGTCACCTACTCTGGGGGAATCTATACCCACGTTCAGTGTTCCGTCATTAGCATCTATAAATCTTTTTTTTTTTAAGTTTTAAAAAAACTAATTCTAAGTGAAGCCTGCAAAAACACAGTCTTAAAAGCTTACCCACACACAGAGCCTGCAGCTTCC
>NC_061098.1:45501436-45518936 GCF_015104395.2 Macrobrachium nipponense | reverse complement strand
ATCACTTTTCTTACTATGTGTGCCGTTTCCAGGATCACACTCTCTGCATGAGTCCTGGAGCTACTTCAGCCTCTAGTTTTTTCTAGATTCCTTTTCAGGGATCTTGGGATCGTGCTAGTGCTCCTATGATTATGGGTACGATTTCCACTGGCATATCCCATATCCTTCTTATTTCTATTTTCAGATCTTGATACTTATCCATTTTTTACCCTCTCTTTCTCTTCAACTCTGTGTCCCATGGTATTGCGACATCAATGAGTGATACTTTCTTCTTGACTTTGTCAATCAACGTCACGCTGGTCTGTTTGCACGTATCACCCTATCCGTTCTGATACCATAGTCCCAGAGGATCTTTGCCTGATCGTTTTCTATCACTCCCTCAGGTTGGTGCTCGTACCACTTATTACTGCAAGGTAGCTGATGTTTTTTCTTGCACAGGCTCCAGTGGAGGGCTTTTGCACTGGAATCATGCCTCTTTTTGTACTGGTTCTGTGCAAGTGCCGGCATTCACTTGCTATGTGGTTTATGGTTTCATTTTTCGTATTGCACTTCCTACATATAGGAGAGATGTTATTTCCGTATCGTTCTTTGAACATATCTGGTTCTTAGGGCCTGATCTTGTGCCCGGTGTTATCATTCCTTCAGTTTCCTTCTTTAGGCTCTCCCCTCTGTATATTTGTGGGTCTTCGTCTACTTTTATTAGTCCTTCTCCCATGACTCTTTAGCCACTCGTCTTCACTGGTTTTCAGATATTGCCCCAGTGCTATTTTCGATGTTGACGCAGTCCTCTATACTTAGTGGTCCTCCCTCCTTCCTTTCGTTGTTATGTATAGTCTGTCCGTATTTGCTCTTGGGTGTTCGTGCTTTGTGTATTGTCATATGTTTCCTGGTTTTCTGATCTATGCTGCGGAGTTCTGCCTTCGTCCATTCCATATTCCTGCGCTGTCTTGACTTACTGGCACTGCCCATGTGTTTATGGCTTTTATCATATTTCCGGCGTTGAGTTTTGACTTGAGTATCGCCTTGAGTCTCGCATATATTCTTTCCTGATCGTGTCCTTCATCTCTGGTGTTTTATATCCCCTCCTTCCTTATTCCCAGGTATTTGTATCCTGTCTCATCTATGTGTTTGATGTTGCTCCCATCTGGTAGCTTTATCCCTTCAGTTCTCGTTACTTTGCCTTTTTGTATGTTGACTAAGGCGCATTTTTCTATTCCAAACTCCATCCTGATGTCCCCAGATACAATCCTTACAGTCTGGATTAGGGTATCTATTTCCTTGATGCTCTTACCAATACAGCTTGATGTCGTCTGAACATCAGATGGTTGATTCTGTTGCCTCTTTTCTTGAGTGGTACCCGGCATCCATCTTCTGTAGTACTTTTGTCATGGGAATCATGGCTACTACGAAGAGTAGTGGGGACAGTGAGTCGCCCTGGAAGATCCCTCTCCTGATATTAACCTCTGCTAGTCTTATTCCAGAGCTTGTAAGTATTGTATTCCAGTTGCGCTTGTATTTTGAGGAAGCTGATGGTGTTTTCCTCTGCCCCATATATTTTCAGGCATTCTATTAGCCATGTGTGTGGTATCATGTCGAAGGCTTTCTTATAGTCTATCCATGCCATGCTTAGGTTGGTTTTCCTTCTCCTACTGTTCTTCATTACCATTTTGTCTATCAGGAGCTGGTCTTTTGTGCCCCTACACTTCCTTCTGCAGCCTTTCTGTTGGTGGGGGATGGTGTTTGTCTCCTCTAGGTAGTTGTATAGCCTTTTCACTGATGATACCTGTTAGTAACTTCCACATTATTGGTAGGCAGGTGATAGGCCTGTAGTTACTGGCTATATTTCCCTTACTCTTGTCTTTTTGTACTAAGGATGTTCTTCCTGTGGTCATCCATTTGGGTGCTTGGTGATTTGAGATACAATGCTGGAGTTGTTCTGCTATTCGTGGGTGTAGGGCCTTGAAGTTTTTGGGCCAGTATCCATGGACTTCATCGGGTACCTGGGGCTTTCCAGTTTGGCATTTTCTTTAGTTGGTGTCTGACTGTGTCTGTCGTGTCTCTGTGAATCTTTGTTTTATTCTCCATATGTTTTCCCAGAGTCTCTTACTTGGCTCGGCTTCAGGAGTTTCTGGGTGGTTGTCTTCCCTCTTAGTTGGCTGTATAGTCTTTTCTGGTTGGTTCCGAATAGTTTGTTCTGTGGTATCCCTTATTCCTGTTCATGTACAGTTGGATCTTATGTGCTTTGGCCTTAAGCCTCTGTTTACATCTTCTATTGTGTTGTTTAGTCCCCTCTCTTGTACTTTGTATTTCGCTTGAGTTCCTCCCTTGTTTTCTTGCTTCTTAGCCTTTTTTCTGGCCATCTCTTTCAGTTTACTCAGTCAGATCTCATCACCATGATTTGCTTCTCCAGGCGCCTTTTCCAAGGAGGTTGCTGTTTTGGTTTCTGTTGGGTTGGTTGTGCTGGTGGTGTTGGTGTTCGAATCCCCATCAGTTCTGCTCTTAATTTTGCTCCTGCATATGTCAAGTTATTTGTTTCTGTGATACTGGTGGCTGTATATGCCCCCCATTATTCATTGACCTCACTTGTTTTCTCCCTTAATTTCTTGGTGTTGTAGGCTTTCATGGAGGGGATCTTTGTTCTCTCTGTATCTGGCTCCATCCATTGTTCTATCTTTTCTACCATTCCGTCCTGTCTGTTACTTCGTCGGTGTTTCTTCGTGTGTCGTTGTTTGATACCTCTCCTCCCTGTCGTCTTCTGTGGCATCGTCTCTCAGTTCGTCTTCGTGTAATTCGTTGTCGTGTGACATTTCCCTTTCCAGTTCTTCTCTTTCTGTTGGGGAAGAGCCAGTTTTTTTTCTTTTTCTTTAGGTTCCTTACTTGGTGCTGCCAGCCTCTGCTCTGTTTGGGGGGGTTGTTATTCCTCTCATTCCAGATGTTGACCAATCTTCTTCTATATCCTCTCTCCGTCGGGTTTGCTTCTGATGTAGCATCTCCATATTCCTTATTTTCTTCTCTTGTAACCATTTCTCCTTTTTGCTTCTGTAGCTCCATCTCAGGCTGTTGATTACTGTCGTTGTGGTGATCAGTTGCTGGATGACGACCTCCAAGTACCTGACCGTCTTCCCCTTCAATTGGTTGAATACCTGGTTTGCCGGACGAAGCTCCTCTGTTGCCAGAGGTTCCATTTACGTCGTTGTCGTTTATTCTTCATTTCTTTCCATCATTGCTGAGTTTTGCTATTTAACCCATAGCTGGACCCTACCCCATCAGGGTAGGTACTCATTTTACAGCTGAGTAGACTGAGGAAATTATGGTAAAGATCCTTTCCCAAGGAATCAACGCCGAGGAGAGCGGTCACCCATCCAACGACTGACCAGCCCAATGATGCTTAACTTGACTTAAGTCTATTGACGACTTAACCCACTCCTCCACGGCGCCACATAATATTATTATTATTATTATTATTATTATTATTATTATTATTTTTTTTTTTCTTTTTTTTTCTGGCTCTATCACAGTCCTCCAATTCGACTGGGTGGTATTTATAGTGTGGGTTCCGGGTTGCATCCTGCCTCTTAGGAGTCCATGACTTTTCTTACTATATGTGCCGTTTCTAGGATCACACTCTTCTGCATGAGTCTTGGAGCTACTTCAGCCTCTAGTTTTTCTAGATTCCTTTTTCAGGGATCTTGGGATCGTGCCTAGTGCTCCTATGATTATGGGTACGATTTCCAGTGGCATATCCCATATCCTTCTTATTTCTATTTTCAGATCTTGATACTTATCCAATTTTTCCCTCTCTTTCTCTTCAAACTCTGGTGTCCCATGGTATTGCGACATCAATGAGTGATACTTTCTTCTTGACTTTGTCAATCAACGTCACGTCTGGTCTATTTGCACGTATCACCTTATCCGTTCTGATACCATAGTCCCAGAGGATCTTTGCCTGATCGTTTTTTTATTATTATTAGCTGGAAATAATCATATATGAAATATATGTTATTAAATAGACTATATATATTCTGACAGTTATTTCATCAAAGTTCTATAAAGGCCCCCCCCAAAAAAAAATGTTATACCTGCAATCTAATTTTTTTAAAACTCATGATGCAGCTTTTTTTCTTTATTCTTTTCTGTTTCAATTTTATGAGGGCATCTTCATCATTGAAACCAAATAAGTTTTTAAAATAACACCTGGATACGAATCCTATAGTTACCTACGGCTGTCAAATGTATATATGCGAAAGGAAAGATATTTCATAGTCACAATTTCCTTTTTCTTTTTTTTTTAATAACTGTTGCAATGATATTGGAGTTACATATTATTGGAAAGGCAATATATTTTTGGGAATATTTATTCAGTGAACGAGTACAGAAATGATTGAGTTCTGCTACATTTATTCTTTAACATTTATTGTTTAGAATAATAGTACAAAAATAAGTCTATTCGACCTTGTTGACACTAGTTGGTAGTCTCCTGGTATGAAAAACTAACATACACTGATCACTGATCATGGCATTTCTGTGTGGGTCGTGTCTTCACAGTTAATTAAGCAGTATATGTCTTTTTATACAAACCCGATAGCCAGCTCGATTCCAGCTCAGATACTGTCATTAAATATCCTGGTCGAGTGACAGCGAAAGAAATGTCGTGTTACTTTCTTTTTCTTTGAAGAAAAGCAATGTTCACAAACATTCAGGTAAACGAAAATGTCACGCGATGATGCACAGCCTGATTTTCTAGTATCTTACTTTTCGTTTTGGAATAGAGCGTTGTTATCGACAGAGAGAGAGAGATGAGAGAGAGAGAGAGAGAGAGAGAGAGAGAGCGAGAGAGAGATTCCTCTGCTTATGTTTTTTTCTTGATATAATATAATAATGATAATACATTTATTATTATTATTATTATTATTATTATTATTATTATTATTATTATTATTATTATTATTATTAACAAGTAATGTCAATGATTCTACAACTTACACACTAAGAATCAATTACCAACATATATTCAAGAAAAATTTTGGGTCATTATTACTCTCTCTCTCTCTCTCGATCTCTCTCTCTCTCTCTCTCTCTCTCCTCTCTCTCTCTCTCTCTCTCTCTCTCAGGGTTGAAATGCTCAAGATACCGTTTGGCCAAATTGCGCAGCGTTAAACGTAAAGGAAAAAAGCATATAGAAAACGGTCAGAGATTGCCAATTATTTTGTTCTATTTCATTCCAACCCCCCCCCCCCCCCCGTCTTCACAATAATTACAAAATACGTAGGTTCATTTCCTCTAGTTCTCTGTCTTCAGCGTTTCACATTCGTGTGTGTAGGAACAATAATTTGATTACCCCTGGTTTTGAATATAATAATTTCTTATAGGAGTATTTATGAAGAGTTGAGTTTTACAAAGATTTTTTTTGTAGTAAGTGGGAAATAGAGGAACTTTTCTGATAGTGATTAAGATAATAGTCCAACCCAAAACATACGCGTCGACTATCTTTAACATTTTACAAAAAATTCGTGAGGTAATTATCTTTCCAGCAGATGTTATTATTATTAAAAGAAGAAACTATTTTTCAGGATTAGAGATAACTGCATGTCATGATATCATACAATCTGAGATGCCAAGTTTTCTTTAAAACCACCTGTTACATTTAGTAAGGTTAAATTGAAACTATCCCCTTTTTCAAAATCAAATGTAACTGAATATTACGATATCTTGTAATTAGGTGTCCAAAAATCATCTTTAAAATCACCAGTTACATTTACTAAGGTAATACTGAAATCGTCCCTTTTTCAGGATCAAATTTAAGTGCATATTATGATATCAAAATATTAGACATTTTAAAATCATCTTTAAAATCACCAGTTACCATTACTGAGGTAAGACTGAGAATATCCCCACCCCAAAACTCTGTCTCTCTTCTTCTGATACACGTCGCCTCACAAGTGTTTGGATTCGCCGAATTGCAGAGGTTCCATTAGTGGAAATGGTCAGTGACATTTATTTTCTTATATCTAGTTCAGAGAAAAGGATAAATAAGGAGTAAATCCCAGAAACTGCAGCTACAGTGACTTGAGGTATCTTTTCTGCTGTTATAATGAAAAATAAGCCTTATTTACTCCTAGCATTCGTGAGCAATTAAGAATGATAGTTTTTGAAGGCTTGTGTTATGTACCTGTAACACAAATTCCTTGAATATTTATTGACAAAGGCATTATGAAGACTCGTCCATTTCAAATTGTCTTCCTTTCTCTCATTAGCCAACAACTTTCTCAAATGACCATTTTATCTGATTCTGGGAAAAAAGGAAAAATTAGAGAAGTCCACAGATAAAGGAAAATTATGGAATATTATATGATATCAACCTGTAAATAATTGCATCTTGATTTTTTGAGAGAGAGACAGAGAGAGAGAGAGAGAGACAGAGAGAGAGAGAGAGAGAGACCAAGAGAGAGGAGAGAGAAGAGAGAGAGAGAGAGAGAGAGAGAGAGAGAGAGTGAGAGAGAGAAAGAACAAACAAATGGAAAAAATCTAAAAAAAAAATTTCATTTGTGTCTTTCTCTGCTGCAACGTTTACCAAGTAAAGAGAGAGAGAGAGAGAGAGAGAGAGAGAGAGAGAGAGAGAGAGAGAGAGCCAACAAAAAAGGACCATCCTTGAAGACCTACTCATCCGTCTGAATTCTAAGTAGGTGTCAGTTCATGCGTCAAACAGGGTGTGTTCGTGGAAAAGATTTAAAATTGAGGAGACTAGTGTGCATACATTTGTACATCCATTGGGCACGAGGATGTGAAAGATACTCTCTAGTGTTTGAGGGAATGGGGCGTTAGATAGAGACTTTTGTAGTGATCTACAAATGAGAATAGCCGAAGGGGGCGTTAGAAGATCCATCGAAAAGGTAAAGTGAAAAAAGAGGCGTTGAAAAAACTTTTTAATATTGTGAAGGAAGTTGAAGTGCAGGGAAGCCCTGAGTATATTTATGGGACATTTATCCATTCTTTCTTTTTATTTCTAATAATTGTGGTTTGTTTTACAGATGTTTCATAGTTTTGGGTATAATTCATTCATTGTCCTTGATTTTCATATTAGTTCTTTTAGGAAAATAACTGTTTCTGTATCTTAGAGTTTGCTTTTAGCCTATAGTTTAATAACTTGATTTAGATGCAGAATTGCCAGTCCAGGGAAATGGCAATGTAGGGGGAGTTACATCTAGTGATTTGTCTTCTTTAAAAAAAAAAAAAAAAAAAAAAAAAAAAAAAACAAAAAAAAAAAAAAAAAAAAAAAAAAAAAAAAAAAAAAAGAGGGCCATTAGACCAGGTGACAAATGCATTGCCTTTCAAATTCCCTTTCCTCCCATCAATCCAAGCCTATCTAGATGATCCCAGCCGTTCTTCTCTCATCCACGTAATGTAATTTTAGAATGAACTTACTCGCTTCTGTTAAACTCATGCTCTCCAAATTAGCTATAGAATGTTCCTCTCTCCCTCCTCCTATTCATACGTACATAATAGAGCGAGCACAAGTACAACCTCCTGGCTTGACCATTGCATCACATCTCCACAACTTCATGATGCTATTATGACCAGCAATATTCGCTACGATTTTGCAACGGGCTACAATCACATCACATTACAGGTGTCATTCAGTACCCCATCCCTCCCTATCCTGAACCCCCTTCCCCCTACTGACCACCCACCAGCTGTAAACTTGGAATTTAAAAATTCAACAGAAAACCAGATACTTTAGGGCGACCACGGAAACCTAGGTTGTGGTCAATAGTTCAACCAGCAAGATGCCTTACTTTGTACTATCACGAATTGTAGATATGACCACCGCAGGAGGATCTGAATTAATTCTATTCGAACATAATTTCCACTATGCTCGCTTTGGGCAGGGCTACCTTTAGATTTCGTCAAGGTAATTCTCGTAATATACCGGGATGGAATGAATTGGTTAAAGATCTGTATTCATATTCACGAGAAATGTTTTTACTGTGGAGGCAAAATGGTAGCCCGAGGGAAGGACACTGCATTACTAATGAGACAGGCGAGAGCGCAGTTCAAACTTGCTCTTAAGCACTGCAGGTTAAATAAAAAAAACAACTAAGAGCCGATGCAATGTCAAAAAACTTAGAATCTGGTGATTATCCTCGTCTTTGGAAAGATATCCAGTCCTTAAATCACAAAACTAAAAAGCTATCACAAAGAGTAGGGGAAGCAGTCGGAGACGAAACTATCACAAGTTTGTTGGGCGATCACTTCAACAATATCCTGAATTGCATGAGTGATTAAGATTCCCGAAGGGATGTAGATAACCTCCTTAACTGACACATTCAATTTTGATTTTGCAGACCGTATTACGCCAGGTAACATCAGCGATGCCATAAACAGCCTACCTAATAATAAATCGCCTGGCTGTGATGGTCTTCCTGCAGAGGCCTTCAAATTCTGCCATCGCGATAATTTACATGTTGCTAGCTGCCCTATTCAATGCGTGCATAATTCACCGGTTTTTTTCTTCCAGACTCCCTACTCTTAGTTCACTTGATACCATTAATCAAAAAAAACAAGCTAAAGGATGCAGCTGACCCTGGCAACTACCGACCGATTGCAATCACACAATCGCATCGAAGATACTTGAGTCTGTTCTTCCTAGTGAGATTCTCCCCTTTCTACACACCACTTGGACAACCAGTTTCGGGTTTTAAAGGGAACCACCTCAACTGACACCCTGCATCTCCATACTGGAAAGAATTGCTGAGTTACTACCTGTCATCACCCTCTCCTGTTTTCCTTTGTTTTGTAGATGTGAGAAAAGCATTTGACAGAGTAAACTACCTGAAGCTCTTGGTGAAGCTGCATAAAAGGGGCACACCCCTGTATCTAATTGGCATTTTACATTGCTGGTTCTCCCCCACAACATCAATTCTGTGTCAAATGGGGGCGGTAACAATATCTTACACCTTCGTCTCCTTAAACGGGATTCGGCAAGGGGGCATTCTCTCTCCATACCTGTTTAATACGTGTACAGATGCCTTGAATGTCAAACTGAACTCACTCCCAATCGGATGAACCATCAATGAAACAACTATAAACAACCTCTGTTACGCCGACGATATGATCTGATTTCCCATCAGTGCAAGGTCTCCAACGACTCATCGAAACCTGCCGCCAATATGCAGAGGAATTTGATATAATCTACAACGAAACCAAGACCCAGTGCATGTCGCTGCTCCCGAGATCGCTTAAGCATATTGCAGAACCAGAAATTTTCCTCGGAAACCATTGGCTGGAATTTGTGCCGAATTTCCGTAGTGGGTCACATTATCACCGATAACCTAAAAGATACGGCAGACATTGAACAGAGGTGTCGTAAACTATGTGCAGCTGGCAACATGATTGCAAGGAGGTTTGCCTTCTGCTGCTCTTCCGCTCATACTGCTACAGTATCTATGGGTGTTCCCTCTGGACGAACTATACCCGAGAGACCATGAGACGCATCACTGTTGTGCACAACATTCTGAGACGCCTCACAAACACTCTTCGCTACCACCCCCCGCCCAAACAAAGATGTTCATAGAAAATCACCTGGGCAATTTAAAAATCATTGTTAGGCAACAATGTCCAGCCTGGTAACCTGAGTGAGAAACAGCGGCAACTCGCTCATACAAAGCATCCTAAGGAGTGAAGCAGGAAGAAGATCTAAATTGTGGGAAAGATGGGAAAATGAGGCCTTTGTCCCTAAAGGACTTAATCTCTGTATTAGCAAGATGTCATCTGCAGATTTTGTCATTATTATATTTATTGCTATATTTTATTTTTTCATTATTTCTGTGATTACTATCAAGTTAAAGTTTGTTTTTATACATTCAATTTATGTATTTAGCCCTATGGACCTGACTACTGAAACCACCTAAGGTCTCTAGTTGAAATTTAAGTTTATATAATCTGTCACTAACTGTTATACTCTCAATGCATTTTTTTCTCACCAATATTATTACTATTACCAGTATTATGATTAACTATCTTTTATGCTACCTCAGCTATTTTGTTTGGTGGATACGTGCCGATTATTAATTTTTCCTATCATGTTGACTCTATATCCAGAAAATTTGTTATGTTTACTGTGTATTTTTTGTTATATTCATTGTATATGGCCCTGAGCCAAATAAAGGATATTTATTTATTAAATTTTATTGATTATTATTATTATTATTATTATTTATTTATTATTATTATATTATTATTATTATTATTATTATTATTTATAACAGCGTTATTAAAGTGGATTTTATTACATTTTCTGTATTATAACATAATAGCATAATAAAAGTTAAGTTTCAGCCCATAAATTGACAATAATAAGTTAATATTTGACCAAGTGTAATCTATTCAGTAGACGAGAGTTTAAACACCTAAGTGTAGTTCTAAATATTGTCATACACATCTGTCCGAACGTAGTTGTAAGGTTAAGGAGTGGCTTTTTTAAAAAAACCTAACTATGTCAATAATATTTCGAGTATTTTGTATTCGAAAGAAGAAAAGCTGTTTTGTATCAAAGATGAAAAAAAAAATTGTTACTCCTTTCTTATTAAGAATCCGAAAGTGTTGCTGATTGCCACAGTTCACCATCTTGTAGGGCGATTTAAAAAAGACTATCCATTAGTATCATTTTTTATTTTGTTCTTTTTTGCAGGTATGATTTTTCAGGAAGCAGACACGACCCGGCCACTGACCTAGCCAGAATCTTTTGTTAGAACTCATCAAGTGGGAACTCTAAGTGTGGAATTTTCCTTCCTATAATTTCTGCATAATTCTTTTTTGCCTCATCCGTCCAAAAATGGTAGAATCTGGGTTTATTTTGTTCTTGTCATTTTTCAGCTCTATAGATTCTCTGAGTCTGAGCTCTCCCTAAAGGGGGGTTTTCATCCAAAAGTTTATCACAATACCACAATTTCTTACACGTAGTCTCACCTAGTCCTTGATTATTTCCAATCCTCATAATAATATATATATATATATTTATATATATATAATATATATATATATATATATATATATATATATATATATATATATATATAATATATATATATATATATATATATATATATATATATATATATATATATATATATATATATATATATATATATAAGAGCAATTCTCTCTATTTTATCCCCTTCAGCGTCTCCAGGGGTATACTATAGCTCAGGAGTTTCCACAAAGCAATGACCTTTCTCCTTTTAATTGGACATGATTGGATGTTTATGTAAAAATCTTTTTATCTGGCAATATCAGGGGAGAGAGAGAGAGAGAGAGAGAGAGAGAGAGAGAGAGAGAGAGAGAGAGAGAGAGAGAGGAAAGTATTTACCAATAATATTACAACAAACAAGTATTATGGAACAGGTTCACCTAAACATTGCCCAATGACAATAAACTATTAAACTCCCTCGGGATAAAAAGCACCGTTCTTAAGTATCCTGAAATCTAATCACCAGTTCAAAGAAGCATTATGGAGAAGCCTTCCAGCTCTAATTGAGACATTCAGAAAATGGTTCTGGAGGCTTGGGTATCTTTAGCAAACTCCCAGATTCAATTAAAAGACCCGAAAGGTTTCAGTTCTTTTTTCTTTATTATATTGTCGCTTATTTTGTTGGGCTTTGGGCTTAAGTTGATTTTTTCTCTAATGAAATCTGGTAAAGAATCATCACATTTTTCCCAGAAAGAAATGCTATTCCTGTTAAAACCGTTTCCATTTTTAGAGTGGAAGTGAAAGTGTCCAGAGAGAATTGTTTGAAAGAGAGAGAGAGAGAGAGAGAGAGAGAGAGAGAGAGAGAGAGAGAGAGAGAGAGAGAGAGTTTATGAAACCGAATGAATGCTCTTTGGTTTTTCAGATTCCATTGGGAAAAGTGCGGTATTTATAAGGCAATAAATAATAAAATAGTAGGTGAGAGAGAGAGAGAGAGAGAGAGAGATGTACAATCTGTTGCAAGAGTTGCACTTTCTACCGACTGGTATCCGCATGTAAAATGAATTATTCCGATACCCAGTCAGGAAGAGATGTAGTACCATTGTCACCACAATGTCGGAGCCTTTCCAAATGAAAGGAAATCTAGGTCATATTATTTCTACCAACGTGGAATGAAATGACTATTTCAAATGCTTCGTTGACTGAGATTTCTTGAATAAATAAAGAAACCAATCTAGGAGAAATATTCTGCAACTCACGAGCATATACTATACGTATTACATTCCATCCGCTCCGGAAGGAGCAAAGGTCTATTCTCGGATTCTTATCTTATTGTTGATGCATCTTTGGCCGAAGAAAGGATATGCAGAGGAGGGTATTATAGCAGCAGGATTTGAAAAGGAAAAATTGGCTTTTATCTTGAATTATTTTCGGTTTTGGTTACTGTGAGAGTTTTTAGATATAAAGCGAAATTTATTGTTGCTTTTATTTTTCAATGTTGTTCCTTCTGCTGCGATAGTTCTTTTATTTATCTATTTTTTTAGTTATTTATTTCTTTTTTATATAATTGATGCTATTGTTGTTGTTTGCCAATAAAAAAGCCGATAGCTAGGGAAATAAAAGTCATATATAACAAAAACGAATAACATAAAAAAGTTATGAGCTATATCATTACCTTGTGATTTTTTTTACCGATCATAACCGTCATTAGGATCTATAAATCTTTCTTTTTTTTTTAAGTTTTAAAACTCACTCTAAGTGGAGCCTGCAAAAACCATAGTCTTAAAAGCTTACCCACACACAGAGCCTGCAGCTTCCCACAGTTTTAAAACCTACCTGTAAACTGAACCTGTAAAATCAACAGAACCTGCAAAATCCTATAGTTTTAAAAGACTACCGATAAAATGAACCTGCAAAACCCAATAGTTTTCAAAGTCTACCCACAAACTGAGACTGCTAAATCCCTTACAAAGCCGTTTCGTCTTAATCTTCCAGGAATTCATCCGACCACGTTCCCACAGACGCGTGTATCCAGGAAAGCAATAACACGAGGTAGATTCATTTGTGATAATGAAGGCAGAGAACGGCGCCATCAGCAGACTCAATTTGAAGATTTAGCGAGAACGCTCCGCTGAGGAAGCCAGAGCTCTCTCTCGTTTCGTATGGAGGTCTCATTAATACTGGATCTATTGGAGATAGTGTGAAGATATATACAGCGTCTGATATTAAATACAGGCAGACCTTACCTTACAGACCTTACATCTTGTTCGGGTTGCCCAGGTCCTCAGTGTGAGGCACCTCTAATGTCTACCAGAGAGTTGCTAGTACATCTTCCGGTATATTTTGTTTCATCTTCCAATCTTGGTGGTCTGGGGATGCAGTTTGATATTTGTCGAGCTTATTCTTAAACACATCTACGCTCACTCCTGATATAATTCCTCAGATGAGCTGGCAACGCATTGAATAGACGCTGCATTATCGATGCTGGTGCGTAGTGGATTAATGTCCTGTGTGCTTTCCTTATTTTTCCTGGTATAGTTTTGGGCACTATTATCTACCTCTGCTTGCTCTTTCTGATATTTTTTTTAGTTCCATGATATTTTCTGTTATTCCTATATCTGTTTCCATGCCTGAATTATCATGTAGCGTTCTCTTCTCCTTTCTAGCTATAAATTTTAAGAATGTAGTCTTTCCCAGTAGTCTAGGTCCTTAACTTCTTCTATTCTAGCTGTAAAGGACCTTTGTACACTCTCTATTTGTGCAATATCCTTTTGATAGTGTGGGTACCATATCATATTGCAATATTCAAGTGGACTACGAACATATGTTTTATAAACGATAATCATGTGTTCAGCTTTTCTTGTTTTGAAGTGCCGTAACAACATTCCCATTTTTGCTTTACATTTTGCCAACAGAGTTGCTATTTGATCATTGCATAACATGTTCTATTCATCATCACAGGTCTTTAACTGCTTCCTTATTTGTGATGGTCTCATTATTAGGTCCCTTATATGCATATAGCTTTCTTTACTCTGTCTCCATAATTTATTGATTCAAATTTATCAGAGTTAAATACCATCCTATTTACCTCTGCCCAATCATATACTTTGTTAAGGTCTCTTTGTAGAGCGTTCCTATTTTCATCACAAGTAATTTCTCTACTTATTCTTGTGTCATCTGCGAAACTACTCACTACCGAATCCTTAACATTATTGTCTATGTCTTCAATCATAATAACAAAAACAGTATTGCAGCTAACACCGTACCTTGCGGCACACCGGATATTACCTTGGCTTCATCCGATTTCTCGTCGTTTGCGATAACTATCTGTTTCTGTTGTGTAAAAATTTTCTTTTAACCATCTTCCTACTTTATCCACGATATTGTGTTTTCTAATTTCTTTTCTTCGCTAATATATTATGGTCTACTTTATCAAAAGCATTTTTTTTGCAAGTCTAAATAAACCACATCTGTTTTCATTTCCGCTTTTCATATTTTTTGAATATGTTTTCACGGTGGACTAACAGTTGGGTTTGTGTACTTTTTCCGGGTCACGAAACCATGTTGTCCTTTATTAAACAAATTATTTTTTATTAAATGTTTCATAATATTTTTCTTCATTACCCTTTCATACACTTTCATAATATGTGATGTTAGACTCACAGGCCTATAATTACTTGCCTCTAGTCTTGATCCACTTTTGAAAGTAGGGGTAATATATGCTAATTTGTGCTCATCATATATCTTGCCTGTATCTACACTTTGTCTTAATAATATTGCAAGTGGCTTTGCGATAGAATGAACTACTTTCTTTAACAAAATAGCAGGAATTTCCATCAGGCCCACTGCAGCAGCTCCAGTTAATTTAATTTTCATTAATAGCCTGCACAATATCAGCTTCATTAATATCTATGTCAGCTAAATATTCACTATTTTCATCCCTTCTTCTCTATCATTATCTTCATTATCTATTCTAGGGGTGGATTCTCTCTTATATCGTTCTGCCAGTATGTTGCAAAAATTTCCTTTTTTTCATTCGTTTAATCTCTTCAATTCTCAGAGGGCCTATTTCTATTCTTCTTTTATTCATCTTCTTCGCATATGAGTATAACTATTTTTGTTTGGGGTTTTTGCTTGATATTTAATAGGTTTTTTCTTCCAAGTCCCGTTTTTCATTTTCTTTTGATTGTGTATAATCTTTTGTTCTGCATTTTCTATCTTACTTTTTAGTTCTATAACTTTCCATGCATTTTTTTTCTTTTGCAAGACCTTTTTTCCACTTTCTGATTTTCTGGAACAAGATCCTTCTGTCTCTTGGTATGCATGAATGATGTTTACTTTTCTTCTTCGGTATATATTTTTCCACTATTATCTCCAATAATTTTATTTTATATAATATCTCCGTATTTACCCTTATGTCATCTTACGAAAATGTTATCCCAATCTTTGTTTAATTCTTCATTAATTTCTGACACTTTTATATGTTACTGTAGAAGTTGTATTTTCATATCTTCCACTTTTTCATTTCTTGCTTATCTCTATTTCACTTGCTTTGGAATGAACTGTTAATTCTATGACATTATGGTCTGAAATACTCGCATTATAAAACTATTATTTCTTTACATAATTCATCTCGTTCACAAAATACTAGGTCTAAAGTATTTTCCTTTCTTGTTGGCAGGTGATTTATTTGTTGAATGTTGTATTCTAGTAGCATATCTAATAGCTTTTCAAATTGCCTCTTATCTTCTGCACTACTATTACTCTCTTTTTTATATGTATAAGTACAACCCAATCTCCTATTCGTTCTTTCCATTCTACGAAAGGAAGTTGAAGTCACCAGATAGGAGAATAGTCCAGTCCTTGTGATTTCTACATATATCATCCAATTTTTCAATTATTAAGTCAAACTCTTTAGTATTAGGAGGTCTATATTACTATGTTCATCAATTTTTCAGATTCAAATTCTACCGCTATTAGTTCCACATTCTGAGTTACCTATATTTCTCATATATTTTTCCTGTTTTTTGTCTTTCCCCATATATTGCGGTTCCCCCTTGATTCCTATTTTTTTCTATCTGATCTATAAGTTTGGAACCCTTTTATTTGATCATCATTCCCAGTCTCTTTGGGAATACCAGGTTTTCACTTATATTCATTATATCTATTTCTTTTCATTTTGTTAGTTCTTCTAAGTACTCTATTTTTCTTTTGAGTACTCGTAACTAAACCCTGCGCATTCATCACTATGATGGTTTGCGTGTTTTCTCCTTCATTTAATACTGGTAGTAATAAGGATTTTCCCATGTCTCTTTCCTGTTCTGGGAATGTTGTTCTTTTTTTCATTTCCGAAATTCTGAAATCTGACATTAAAAAATCCAACTTTTCCATAATATTTGATCTTCCTTCCCTTCATCATAATTATTCATTTTGTGTCTGAATCTGCAATTTTCTCCGTTTCTGCAATATCCTCTTGCATAATAAATACAGTTATTATCTCTTGAGTAGAATTTCGGAGCTGATGCTTTGAAATTTTTTGCTGACACCTCTGCATAGTCTTCTTGGTGGTTTGCTTTTCTCTTTACCTGATATTCTTGATTTCTCTCTTTATTTGTTTCTTTCTTATTTTGGATTTTATTATTGGTTGGTTATTTATTTGATTATGATTCATGGCTACAGCGTGCATATATTTGCATTTTTTGTCGAACTTACATCCTTTTCCTTCTTTTAGGTTTTTACATATTTTGGATGCAGATCTCTGCAATCATCCCCATATCCATCTAAGTATGCACATTACCATATATTTCATAGTTTTGACATATCTTAGGATGTTTGTAGTAACATCTTTTCTCCAAATCTGCAATTCCCTCTTTTCAAAAGGTTGCAGATTTTGTCTTTCTTGTCTATTTTTTCCTCTTTCCCGTCATTGTATAGATCTGGGTAGAGCCTCTTCGGGATTTGCTTTTCTGTTGTCATATCGTAATTTTATTTCTTCGTAAGGTATGCTGCTTTATTGCCATCATATGTAGTATCAATGAGTATCTCTGCATCCATACTTTTTATCTGTTCTTTGTTTTCCTTATTTTTTCTGTCATTTCATTTTTGTTTACTTCTCTTACCGTTTTCCTCCTCTTCTTTTTCTCTTCTTCTTCTTCCTCTTCCTCTTCTTCTTCATCCTCAACTATTTGTACATTCAATCTTGATTTAATAACATTGTCTATCCATGATAGACATGTTGAACAAAAAATTCTTGTATCTTTTCTCAAATCTTGATTACCTCAGCACACTGTGGATGGGTCGGAATGTTGCATGCAGCACATTTTCTGATTAGGTTTTGTGGATTGACTATGCTATACCAAACCTTAACAACAGTTTGCATTGCTTTTTGGCATTCTTTTTCCCTAATTGCATCAATTAGGATATTCACAAGATTCACCTTATTCATTTTCTTTGTCGGTAATTGATGTTGGTTTATGTATATTTTCTTAGAGTCTCTTGACCACTTGGATTTTATTTGGAACTTCTTCAATTATTTTC
>NC_061098.1:45488936-45493936 GCF_015104395.2 Macrobrachium nipponense | reverse complement strand
GTCGAACTGTACCAATCCAAGCCACAAGTTTCAGGTCGTTTTCTGCTGAAAATTTCTGGATGTCATCAATCATTTTAGATATGACACTTTCAGCTTCCTGGGCTTGTTTGAGTGGGCCGAAGATACTGATGTAGTTCCTCTGATCATCTTGGTCAGGGAGGTAGATGGCCACATTTTGTTCCTGATGAGTTTCCGAAGGGTTAGCTCTTGTGGTCCCAATATGGCCTTTTCTGAATTCCTGATCAACAGACATCACAAAATCTTCTTTTCCTACTGCAAAGAGCCCTTTTGTGACCTCGCGTCAGCTCGCTAATGTTGAAAACCTTGTCTACTCGGAATCTGATTCATTGTAGACCTTTTCAACATTCTTCTTGGGCCTTTGAGCTGGACAATTCTCGAACCATCGTTTCTGGACGCTCATGACGACCCCGTGATCTTGCCTGGCCAACTTGGCAAATTTCCCTCCTTTGCCAATGATCTGACCCATGTCCAGGTCGTTCTCACAGTGGAAGGAGAAGGCTTTCCTCCACACTGTTTAAGAGGTCCACATCTTTGGGGTCGTGTCATTTTCCAGTTATCTCCCTTTGTAGGTCGTGTTACCTCAGGGTTTTTAATTGAGCCAGTTGGTTTTGCCAGAGAGTTTTCCGCGGGGGCGGCACTTTTCGGCACAGGAAGAATCTTTGCTATGTTGCAAAGACATTTTTCTGATTCTTCCTGTACCTTCGCTTCCACTCCTTCCAGTCCATTGGCTTTGTCTTCCGGGGGCGGGAGGATAGGACAATCATTTTCCTCCTTTTCTTCGTGAAAAACATTTTCTTTTACAGATTCCTTCAGGGTGAGACGGGGCGTTTCCTCTTGTTCCTCAGATTCTTTGAAGTTTTCCTCTTGACGGTCTGATTCCTCCTCCTTTGAAGGTTCTTCCACCTTTTCCTGAAGAGGAACTTTTTCCTCTTCATCCTCTTCCTGTTCTTTATGATGAGGAAGAGAATGTTTAGTCGTCGGGGCACAGATTCAGTAAACGTCTGCTTCGCATGCCTCCCTGGACGTACTCTTCAGGAGCCTCGCGAAGCGATATGCCAACAATAATCTTGTGCCGTCTTCCACAAACTCCCATTCGTCTTCCTCAAACTCAAATTCATCTTCCTCGAACTCCAGTTATTTTTCTCGGGAGTTTCTAAATCACTTTCAATTCCATGTCCTCTTCTTCGTCTCCTCTTCGAGCGCATTCCCATGATGGGGAAAAGTTTTGCGTTGCACAAGAAGAAAGTTTGCTTCTTCTCTTTCTTTTTCTCTGGAGGACCCTTCTTGAGGATGGCAGCGAAATTCAATCCAATTTCGGGCTCGTGCACCAATTCCTCAGAAGGGGGAGCGGGCTCTTCACTGTCGAGGTCTTCAGCATCGATATTATATCCTTCCCTTTCGTGTTCGTCGAGGATTTCTTGGATGTGCTGGAAGGCCATTTGGACACGATTTTTCAGCGCCTTCCAAATAGGCAACTTCATTGGTGTTGTCTTCGGGAAGGTCGAGGCGAACGTTGTAGAACTGTGTGAATTCCCTGGCCTCTTTTCCTATTTTGCGTAAAATGAGTTCTCAGTCTTCGATATTGGGAATTCATACAAGTCTCCATGAACGAATTTCACTTCCTTTGTCAGTTTTGGGGGGACGTTTTCCTCTTCCTTTCGTGGCTCCTCCAGGGGGACCTCGTCGATGCTCTCTGCTTTGCAATTTTCAGATTCGAGATCCATGGAACTGGTTTCCTTTGTGAATTCTGGAACAGAAAGTTCCAAAGTATCTTGGTTCAGTTCCTCTACTTCCTCGAGTTCCTATCCTGTCCTCTTCTTCCAGTTCTTTGCTGACCTCTTCTTCCAGTTTTCCTATGTCGTCTTCCTCAAGTTCTTTACTGTCCTCTTCTAGTTTTCCTATGTCGTCTTCTTCCAGTTCTTTTCTGTCCGCTTCTTCTTGTTCTCTCCTGTCATCTTCTACTGTTCTTTCAGTCAAGTCCTCTTCGTTCTCCCCTATCCAGTCTATGTCCTCTTCTACAGTATCAGTTACCAAGGTCTGTTCAATCTTTCCAGCAAACTTCTTCTTCCTATTGAAGAAGAACATTATAATGGCGACGGTTGTAAGAAACAGGAACATTTTTGGCATAAAAACGAGATTCATCCATGCTACGAAGAACCTCCTCAGCTGGGATATTCCCTGCTCACCTAGGAGAGTGTTCCTCACCAAGGCTTGCAAGGGTCCATTGCAGGCAGACAGAGAAGGCTCATCGTATCCAATCATACCAGAAAGTCCAATAAAGTTCAGGATGAAATGCAGAATGCGGCGCATTCTGTTTTCTCTCCTGAACTCCATAAGGGTTTGTTGAGCGACATCACAGCAAAGGAGCTCGGTCTCGAGAGACGTCCTCCAGTTGATGCCACCCACAAACACGATTCTAAGTAGCAGCATAAAGGCAGTGACAAAAGCTCCGAATGCGTTGATTACACACTGGAAAATCATTTTGACTAATGATACCGATACAGACGACTTCTCTTATGCCTAGCTGTTTTTGTTCAAGCCACTTGGTCTTCGGTGACGGGATCCCCCGAACCGGAGCGTCTCCAGGATCGCTTTCTCCGCGGTCTGAGGACTCCGATCCCTGGAGACTTTGTTTGTTTGTATGGTGTTTTTACGTTGCATGGAACCAGTGGTTATTCAGCAACGGGAGCAACGGCTTTACGTGACTTCCGAACCACGTTTGAGAGTAAATTTCTATCACCAGAAATACACATCTCTCATCCTCAATGGATACCAACCACGCCACTAAGGCGCTCCTGGAGACTTTGGATTGGGGGCTCATTTGCATCCTTCAGCACGAAGGATTCGGAGCTGCTTCATAGCTTTGGGCGCGAAGAGCCGAAAGTCTTCAAGGACTGTATGACGTCATGTGGAGGACTCTGCTGGATTTCCCATTGGTTATTCCTAGGAGACATATTACATAATACGTGAATTTACCTGTACTATATTGAAGCAGAAAAAAAATCAGATTTGTCCTTTTTTACCATTGATGAAAGGATTTTTGATTAGTCTGTAAAATTATTTAGATCACTGGTCTTTGTCTTTTGCTATAGCTTCTTAATTTTTAAGTAATATCACTAATTTTTTTCCTTTTTTGGCATGATTTCTCTCTAATTGCTCTTAGTTCTTCACATTCATTTTAGTGAAGCGATTCTCGTCTTCAAGTTGAATGGGCAGATCACAACTCCTCTTATAAAGAAATTGTTTTGATTAAACTCTGAATCTATTTGAAGGAAATATCACTGCAATATGATTTTAAAACCGCCTATCAAGTCTAGCAATTTGGGTGACCCATTGTCTGGTTCCTCAATTGTTTGTTCAATTATTTGAAGAATCTTATATATACATAAAATTAGTTTATAGTTCTTGGAGGACGTGTAAGTATTCACGTATGAAAGTATGGTAAAAAAAATCAGTTAATGCTTGAAAATATTCATACTTACAGTTCTCGAAGTGTGTATGTATTCATGTATGTAATGTATGTATGGTCAAGAATTAAATTTATGTATGAAAATATCATACTTATATTTCTTGAAGTGCATGTATGATCATGTATATATGTATGTTATACAATGAATTCAATTTATGTATGAGATCATTCATGCATACTGTTCTCCATGTATGTACAATGAATGCAATTTATGCATGAAAATATTCATACTTATAGTTCTTGAAGTGAGTGTATATATTCATGTATGCATGTATGGCCAAGGAATTCAATTTATGCGTGAAATATTCATGCATACAGTTCTTGAAGTGTGTGTATGCTTTTATGTATAATTTTATGTTCAAGAATTTAATGTACATGACATATTATTTAGATATAAATGTATATATTTACATATGTGTGTATATGTAATATACACGCATGCACGCACACAGATATATATACATGTGTATATTATATATATATATATATATATATATATATATATATATATATATATATATATATATATATATAGTTTATATCCACCATGAATATTTTCGTGGATAAACTGAGTTCCTTGGCCATAAATGCATACATGAATATATATACACTCACTTCAAGAAGTATAAGTATGAATGAATATTTTCATGCATAAATTGAATTCATTGTACAAACATACTTACACACATGAAAATATTCATTCATACTTATACTTCTTGAAGTGAGTGTATATATTCATGTATGCATTTATAGCCAAGGAACTCAGTTTATCCACGAAAATATACATGGTGTATATATATATATATATTATATATATATATGTATATATATATATATATATATATATTAATATATATATATATATAT
This sequence comes from Macrobrachium nipponense, assembly GCF_015104395.2. Taxonomy (NCBI): domain Eukaryota; kingdom Metazoa; phylum Arthropoda; class Malacostraca; order Decapoda; family Palaemonidae; genus Macrobrachium; species Macrobrachium nipponense. The sequence goes on along the minus strand of NC_061098.1, from coordinate 45,489,579 downwards.
ATGTGTGTGTGTGTGTGTGTGTGTGTGTGTGTGTGTATGTGTAAATACAGGCACAAATATGTAGTATAAAATTAAACCAAACAGAGAATAGACCAACCAATCATGTCTTGACCGATCTCAGCCTAGTTTTCAAAAAGGCAATAACATATATCAATGGCCTTGAATTTAAGCCGAAACCGGTCAGGAGCTGCTGCAGCCGATCTTCCATTTATTTTCTTTTTTTTTTCAGCATTTTCGCACATATAACTTCACCTATCAATCATCGTCGTCAGCCCTACATTCACTTTCGTCGTAAACTTTTGATTGAATTTGGGGCCACTATCATTCCCGAAAATCACTTTCGCGTAAGAAAGAAAATAAAAAAATAAAATAAAACAAAATCACAGGAGATGAGACGTGACGTCGATGTCTTGATGTTACCGAGGCGGGTTGACGTATCTTAGAATGACATCATCGACGTTTATTTAGTTATTTGTTTTTTTTTATATGCCTTCGGGCCAAAACGTCTCAATAGAATGAGTGCAAACGGTACTCCTGGTTTCGTGCAAATTCTTTTCTGTAATTATAGATGGAAAGTACTTCTCTCTCTCTCTCTCCTCTCTCTCTCTCTCTCTCTCTCTCTCTCCCTCTCTCTCGACTTGAC
>NC_061098.1:45458936-45478936 GCF_015104395.2 Macrobrachium nipponense | reverse complement strand
TCATACGTCATGTGGAATTGATTAAAAACCGATTTGATGATCACAATGTATTTGCGATATAAACCAAGAAAATTCAATGGATCGAAGATAAGGCAATAATGAAGAGAAAGAGAGAGATAGAAATAGGGATACACTGGTTCCAAAAAGATAAGGAATAAAAAATAGGTGCTATATCCACATATACACTGAGAATAGAGCGAATATTTTACAAAGAAAAAATAGTGAAAAAGCAGCATATTAATTGGGAAATAAAGAAAATACAGTGAAAAGGCATTGAAAAAGAAAATTATTCAGGAAATTTGAAGAGATTTCAACAAAAGTAAAGAAAACAAATAATTAGGTACTTGCCCAGATGTGCATGAAAACTAGAGGTCTTGTTAAAGCGCTATCTCTCTCGAATGCCCAAATGTTCATATTTTCTTTCTGGTAAACTTAAGCGCCATAAGCCTAACATAGAAACGTGGCCGGAAAGACGCAGACAAATGATAGTCCCCGGGAATGAAGTCGTCTTACAACCGGATTATATGGCCTGAGCTTTGATGAACGACCAGAGCAACCAGATGCACGGTAATGGGACTTCTGCCTTTCGGTGTAGATGGATTAATACTTCCATTTTTTTTTTCCTTTTTTTTTTTTTTTTTTTTTTTTTTTTTTTTTTTTTTTTTTTTTTTTTTCCCTTGCTTTCTCTTCACTCTGGTGTCCCATAGTATTGCGACAATTATTATTATTATTATTTTTTTTTTTTTTTTGCTCTATCACAGTCCTCCAATTCGACTGGGTGGTATTTATAGTGTGGGGTTCCGGGTTGCATCCTGCCTCCTTAGGAGTCCATCACTTTTCTTACTATGTGTGCCGTTTCTAGGATCACACTCTTCTGCATGAGGCCCGGAGCTACTTCAGCCTCTAGTTTTTCCAGATTCCTTTTCAGGGATCTTGGGATCGTGCCTAGTGCTCCTATGATTATGGGTACGATTTCCACTGGCATATCCCATATCCTTCTTATTTCTATTTTCAGATCTTGATACTTATCAATTTTTTCCCTCTCTCTCTCTTCAATTACTCTGGTGTCCCATGGTATTGCGACATCAATGAGTGTATACTTTCTTCTTGACTTTGTCAATCAACGTCACGTCTGGTCTGTTTGCCACGTATCACCCTATCCGTTCTGATACCATAGTCCCAGAGGATCTTTGCCTGATCGTTTTCTATCACTCCTTCAGGTTGGTGCTCGTATTATTCATTATTATTTATTATTATTATTATTATTATTATTATTATTATTATTAGTTAAAAAGGGCTGCTGCTTCAGCACTACTAATCTTGCAGTGTCTTCTCTATTTTTCTGGGGATGACAGCTTTCTTGTTGTTGAATTGAACGGCGAGCAAGCCCATCAAAAGAGGCTGGGTAAAATTCGGTGATTCTGGTTTTGGTTTATTATTTCTAATACAATTTTCTCTCTCTCTCTCTTCTCCTCCTCCTCTTCTCTCCTCTCTCTCTCTCTCTCCTCGCTCCAACGCGACGTTTCGTCGAGATCCACACGACATATTCCAGTCGATGACTGCTTCTCCTTATATCCTGATGTTTGCGGGTCTGAGTACGAGTCTGCGGCAGGTTTAGTTTTCATTGTTCCTGGGATGGTGACTCACACGCCGAGCGTTTTCGAGTTTTGCAGACCTTCTCAGGTGGGGAATATCACTGGAGCCTCTTGATTGTGTTCTACCTGAGTGACGTCACCCTGATATTATTCTCAATAAGTGTTCTCACCGTCCGTGTTGCTTGTCTCTGTTTTTTTCTAATAATTGCTTGTTTGTACATCCTGACAGCATCTACAGCTCTCGAACCGCAGCCGTCATCATACACAGATGATACCGAGAGAAACGTTGGCCAATAGAAGAATACTAACCAACCCATAATTCACTTATATCTTGATCTATTTATTTATTTACTGTGACAAATGAATTTTTTAAAGCAATATCCTTGAAAGTCACTCATCCCGATGAATCATATGGACCAAATACTCGCTAGTTGTAATAGCAGAGAGAAAGCAACTATTAGAAAAATAGAGAAGACTATTTACAAGTTAAATGCAGATGATGCAGCATTATCTTTAGATAACACTTGTTTGAAAGAGTCTCTTTCCAATATTATTATTATTATTATTATTATTATTATTATTATTATTATTATTATTATTATTATTATTATTATTTTATTGTGCATGATACCAAGATCACAATGATTTTCAACAAATGTATCCTATTCCAGTGGAGTCTTTAGATAATACTTGTTTGAAAGAGGGTCTCTTTCCAATATTATTATTATTATTATTATATTATTATTATTATTATTATTATTATTATCATTATTATTATTATTATTATTATTATTATTATTATTATTATTATTATTATTATTATTATTATTGTTATTATTATATTTATATATTTATTATTATTATTATTATTATTATTATTATTATTATATTATTATTATTATTATTATTATTGTGCATGATACCAAGATCACAAAGATTTTCAACAAATGTATCCTATTCCAGTGGAGTATTTAGATAATACTTGTTTGAAAGAGGGTCTCTTTCCATTATTATTATTATTATTATTATTGTGCATGATACCAAGATCACAAAGATTTTCGACAAATGTATCCTATTCCAGTGAAGTCTATCAAATAATGTGTGGATTGATTTTGTCGGAAGTGATCATTTTTAGCATTATAATGTATGTGATGTGATTGTTCATGCCTCCAAGATGACTGGGTAGACAGGATATTGAATAGATAAATAAAAAAAAAAAAAAAAAAAAAAAAAAAATGAGCCAAAACTAAAGTAAAATGGAATGAAGAAGTTTTTGGAGGTGTTGGGGTCATTTCAGTAAAGTCTTCCTTTTTGCTTGGAGTCTTTGTTTATGTCTATGAAATGTGCTTGGTTTTCGTTAGTAATGGGGATTTTTGGTGTTAATTGCGTCAGTTGGACAAGTTTCTGTCGGTGCTTGCTGGATTTCGAGACATTTCTTTGTTAGGCTGTGACGACATTCCAGGGTGACCTAGATGTGACTTTTTTTTCCCCCTATTTTTTTTACGTACAAATTACGCTTATTAATATTGAGAAAGAAACAGTCTTTATTTAGACGACATTAAGACTCAGATTCAAGCGGTAATAGCAGCCTCATATGGGTGTATTTCTTTGGATGTGTTGCCTTTTGGTGTTTTAGAATCTGTTTTGAAAAATGCAGCGTATGAATGGTGTTCAAACATAGTATTTGCTGGTGATCAGTTGTATACTTATTATGGGGTACTGAAGGTGCACTTATCTGATAAGGGGTAAACTGATGAAGTGCCTGTTAGCAATAAGAGACCTTTATGTAGCTATATTAGTAGACTCTTTCCTAGTACTTTTAAGGGTTCAGTAGTTACATGGAATGGAATAGAGTCTACGCATTTTCTAGGGGAGGAGTTTCAGTCCTTGGCGATTGACTGTGAGGCAGGGTGTGTGTTAGTTCATGATAGACGCAATGGGGTGTAAAATATAACTTGCTCATAACGAGACTTCTTTACATTGTGACTTTATTGAGGTCCCTCGAGAGGATCATGTGACCACAACAAAATCGATTATGTGGATCTACTCAGATGCATGATCTCCAACATATGAGACGATGCTACCGATTTGTTACTCTTACAAGGACCACAGCTCTTCAATGGCTCGTGCAGAGTTGTCTCAGAATGTTTCCTGGTGTTAAGCAGATGGATTTACAATTCAACGACCAAGTTATTTATAAAGTACTAACATTGAAACTATAGGGTAATCAAAATTACAGAAATACAGAAGATTCCTCCATTCACTGAGGATGGAGAAATGTGCTTCTTTCCAGAACATCACCTCTTCCCATTATTATGATATTACTGGCCCTAATAATTGTCGTAATGTGTCTTGCTATATGCATTAAATATGGGTGCAAGCACTGCGTGAAACAGAAGCCGGCACCAGAGATATCGTTGGCAGTGACACATGGTGTGGCTAAATAAATTCTTTATGCATTTTCTGGTGCATGGTGAGTTTTGGTCGTGCCGGGAGGATAGGAAGGTGGTGGCCGAGCTATGTTGATAGCTTCTATCGAACAATACATAGAGCATTGTAATGTATGTCATATGATGTACACTTGTCTGTGCATACCAAGTTGTTTTGTAAACTGTAGTTATCGCAATGAACAAGAAGGTATTAGGTTCTCGGTAATCTGGGTGGCTCAGATAGTTCTGAGCGTTGACCCTCTTGACCTGGATCATGTCCCGGGAATTCTGTGTCGCAGGGACTGTTGAAGCAATGTTCTAGAACAATGTGTATGCTCATGAGTATGCCTGTAAAGGAGGTCTTTGAGGTATAATATAGATCTAGATAGTACAGATGATTTTTCTAGCAGTAACTTGAATTGGTGAATGTTCTGCCTTTGGGCGGGGGGTGGGGGCGCTAGACTTTACCAGTAAGAGTGAGTGAGTGATCTTTTCATTTTAAAATACCCGATTGGATACTGAGAGAATTGTGTACTCTGTTGGTTTAATTAACATTATATTATTGAAAGTTTTTCCCGGTTTATTGTCATTGCATATTTACGATATATTACTTTTAGGATAAGTGGGGTGATTTTAGTAAGATGGGAATTCTCCCATTTATGCATTTATGCCTTTATGCTTTATTTTTGAAAAGTGACCTTTGTTTTTTCTTCAGATGGATTTATTAGAGGTCACATGATAAGGAATTTGTTACAAATATCTATGACTTCGGCTAACTGATGCAAGACGTTAAAGAAATTACATGAAAATAATTCAGAAAGATGAAAATACATTAGTTCAATCAAAAGAGGCGGCCTTCAATCAAAGACGTAGCAATTCTTTTTCTGAATTGGAAATGAGCTGGATATACAAACTTGGGCCATTTCAATCTCATAATCTCCCAAGCCCCCTCCCCTCTCCCCCCTGTGCTATTTTGTATGCGTGGTTACATATTCCGAGTCATATCCAGAAGTATGCCGTTATATATCCTTAACGGCAAAGGGAGGTCACTGCAAGGCCACTCTAGATAATAGGTTCCCTTTGAGGACGGCAGCCAGCCTTCGCAGGGCAGCTGCACTCGCTGGCAGCTCTTTCAAAGTCAGCTACAGAGAAGTATGACCTCCAGACGATCAGGACAGGCACAGGCAGAACAAAAGCAATTGATGATGATAGATACTTAACTTTTCGCTTTGCTCTCTCTCTCTCTCTCTCTCTCTCTCTCTCTCTCTCTCTCTCTCTCTCTCTCTCTCTCTCTCTCTCTCTTACAACGACCTTCAGCGTTTAAGAGTACTGTCTTTTTCTCTATTTAGCCTGAAAATTAAAATATAAAGAACAAAAATAGTTTATCTCTCGAATAACAGGGCAGAGTAATAGATATTTGTAGAATTCAATTTCCCTGCCTGAGAGAGAGAGAGAGAGAGAGAGAGAGAGAGAGAGAGAGAGAGAGAGAGAGAGAGAGAGAGATTGTCACTTGATTTATGATTAAAATTGGACCCATTTCTGACTATGGAACCTGCCATCCATTTATCGAAAATGTCAGACCTAGATGTAACTTCGTCCACTCCGTGGAAACTGGACCTTTCCATCTGCATAGCTGCTCCTGCAAACATTCCTTCGCGTCCAGAGGAGAACCTCGAAAAAAGTTTTGGAAAAGTTACGAAACGGGAAAAGGAGGAAAGGTCGTGACCATTTTAAGTTTTCCCTCGTGAATAAGTGAGCAACGGACATCAACCCTTTTCGTTTATGGACTCACATGTTTTTCATTATACATTGTTATTTATTATTATATATTTTAATGGTCTCATAATAAATAACAACCAAAAAAGAAAATGCAATGGGATGAAAATTTATAACTGATTATCGTTTCTCATTCTGGCTCTCCAACTGATTGATTTATTAGTATATGTGAGACTGTTTAAATGGTTCATCTAAATTCTGAATAAAGTCTATTTTTTCCACTAATATCTTTAAATGTTTATGGTTCAAAAATAATTTTTATTTAATCATATGTCAGCTTCTAAATGCCAAATTCCCCAAAGATAGTTCCAAAACAATTAAACTATTATCTATTTCGTAATGTAACAAAAACTTTTATCCAAATTTCAGATTAAACCTTAAAAAGAAACTGATAAATAAGTGGATGATTCTAAATTGCAGCTTATTATATATTGAGAGAATAAGTGAAAGTGATACAAACACAAGTCTTAGTCGCTGAATGGAAGTATCGATTGTGTCAACCATTTCTTCTCTAATGTCTATACATCTACATATGAGAGGATATCTGTACAAGAATATGTCAGAGGACGATTTACTTCGTCGTCTCCTGAGTCATTTCTATTATGGAGAGTTGATTGGGAGAAGGAGGGAACTGCAAGACTGGATTGATTATCTTGTACCTGCCGTACTCTTCCACTGGGGAATTCAAAAGGAATTTATTTGGTTGGAAAAAATTAAAATTATATTTCAAAATAGTGTGGGAGAGACACAAAAAAAAGTAAATAAAAATGTGATTGCTTACCGACATAAAATACCAAATAGTAAAGTAGTGTGGGTAAAAGACATCTGGAAACATATACCATTAAACCTTTCGTCACTATATTCTCTATATTGATGTACTGAATCCGATTATAGGATAATGTATAGAAAAAGTAGTGAAAATTGTCCACCAAAATATCATTCAAGCTTCCAACTGTTGAAGCAATAAGTCATCTGAACAAACTCTTGTAAATATTGGTGCTAATCAGACCAACGACAAGAAATCCTTTGGAAGCAAAACAAACAAAACTAATAGAATGCTTTTAACCAAATTTACTGTGACCAAAGTACCCCATAGGTAGTTACTTCACGAAACTTTTTTTAGAGAACTAAGTATCCTCGTAATTCCTTTACATATAAAAACCATTAAATGAAATTTATGTTAGGGAAAACAAACGAACCAAATATCAGCTACAAAAACTTTCTGTTGATCGGACTCAATAAGTTGCGAACCAACAACAGTAGTTTCATTTCGACAGAAAACAGCCCCGAGGCTTAATCAGAGCTTCGCCATTTATTACGTTTGGTAGAGTCGTGCGTAAAGCTCACTGGTTTTACCTTTATATAATTTCATTCACAAAATATCTCTCAGGTTCGGAAAGTTATATATATATTTTTTTATCACCTCTGATATCACATAGAACGTTACGTGGTAATCTGATCATTTTGGAGTCTTATGCAAAGCTCACTGGTTTGACCATTCGTATGATTTTATTAACAATATATCGTCCAAGTTGCGAGGGTTAAATAGTATTTTGTCAACTGTGACATCACCTGAAGAGGTACATGGCCCTAGTTCATAATCGCGCGTGATTACGAAATACCTCCTTCCAAGTTGACGAGATCATAAAATGACAACAATCGCCAAAAGTCCTTTTAAGTTATCTCTCTGAACATCATACTTCCGGGAATATTTTGATGTTATTTTACCAGAATATTCAATAAAATACCGAGACACTATATGGTACTGAAACATCACCTTCAAAAAAGCTGATCATGTAACTTACCATATTGACGATCTCCACTGAAAATCAGAAATTGGGGAGTTGTTAACAGACTGGGCCATTCCGGTCATTGAATTGACGAGAATATTAGCGACAGATTTCAAAAGCTCCAAATGATAGGAAGAATAAGAAGAAAAAAATGACAGATAATTAAGGTCGAATTCTATGGGGCTGATTTTCATTAGGATAATGAGTAACGTAACTCGGGTCAGTGATACCGTCGTCCTTCATGGTGAAATATATAAGTTTTAGCTTGTATTATTAGTTATAAACCATATATTCATCATCATATATGAATATTTGAAAGTCTAGTATTGACGTTCACCAAATCTCTTTAAAGAGGCCAAGGCCAACAGAATAACCGTGTTCAGGGTCGCTACAGTTCCTCAGTTCTTAGTTTTTCTATCCAATGCTCCCAAGGTTCTTCCTGAGTTACCCTGCGATTATTTCTAATCCTCCAATGATTTTAGATACGACTCCCATTCAATTTGCAAACTGAAGCAATTATTGACTTATGTCTTCTTTTGTAGTCCTTTTCCGCTGATGTTTGGTATTTGTTTATGCTGTGATAGTTCGTCTTTATATTCTTATTGCATTTGGTATCGTAGCTCGAGCTGATATTATTATTATTGCTATTATTATTATTCTTATCATAAGCAAAGCTACAGGGCCAGTTCGAAAACAGAAAGCTACAGGCCTAAGGCTCTCATAGAGAAAGCAGTCCAGTAGAGAAAATTATATTGAGAATGACAAGTGAAAGTGCAATAACGAAGACGAAATGATAACAGATAAGAAACATACTAAAATGAAATCAACAATACATGTAACAAGTAAACAAAGTTTGTTAGACTTATGTCCATCAGATACAACTGACAAAAGGAAAATGGCCGTGAAAGATTTGGAAAATCTTCAGCATTGTGCTTGGCTGTCTGACTAATCCCTTTTTCAAGCGGATACCAGTCGGTAAAAAGTGCAGCTCTCGTAACAGATTCTCTCTCTCTCTCTCTCTCTCTCTCTCTCTCTTCTCTCTCATTACCAGAGGTAGGTCATTCCATTTGTAGACATACCCACCTTTAAATTATTTATACTTTAGGAAAGCTTTAAAAGCAATTTTCCTGCCTCTATGGATTCCTTGGGATTCCTGTGACAAATTTACCGTCCTTCTCTCTCTCTCTCTCTCTCTCTCTCTCTCTCTCTCTCTCTCTCTCTCTCACACACACGCGCGCGCGAGCGCATTATGTCATTCCATTTGTAAAGACACTCACTTCTACAAAATTTATATTTTAGCAGAACTTTCAAAACCATTTTCCATACCTACAATTATTCTTTCGGATTCCATGTACATTATGAAGTACTAAAATGTCAAGAATATTCATTTGTCTACAATGTACGTTCTTTGGTACCGGGAACACTTAATATCTATTCACTGGAACAATTTGCAGTAACATTCTCAATCACATTCCTTGATCATAGAATATGACTTTGGAACTTTCTGTGTTCACTTTGTTGTGTTTTATGTCCAGCCATCCACAGGGATGGTTCCCTCCCTGGCGAGCCCTTGTACGTTTTCAAAATAAGGTGCCTCTTATATTTTAATAATTACTTGTCTTTAGTTTTTTCTCATCAGTATCGTAGCTCCTGCAGAACAGGAGTCTTTAGTTCTTTTTTAACTTTGCTTTCAACTTGTATGATCTTCACTTCAGGATAAGGCTTTATATCTTTGTCACAGTATCTGTGTTACGGAAATAATTACAGAAAATATAAGGAAAATGTCAACATAGAAATCGTATGAAGTAGTATTGGATACGCTTCCAAGAACAATATCAAATATCCTTGACTGTTTTTAATGAAAGCGAAAAAAAGTTTTTTTCGCTCTTTCTGAACTCTACTGAAGCGAACTGAACTTTTGATTAGTAAAGAATCAAATACAGGAAATACTGAGAATGATATATGTGAGACCTGCCTTCGAAAGGTTGTTGTCAAATGTAAGATTGAATAGTTACGATTAAAGTGAATAAAAATAAATTACTATTGCTGTTTGGATTTTTAGCTTAATTTCAGCATCCTCACGTTATTTGAGAGACTGAATTTCAGACGAATTAAACAATCATTTTAGGCCTGCATTTAATTGGTCATTGGATTCTATTAACATTTTACTCGTGAAATTAAATTTGCTTCACCTTAACAACACATTTGTACAGCATTTATTAAGCATTATTATCTTTATTGAGCTCCAAGTTAGGTCTTTTTAAAAATAATCTAAGTCCTAGACATTAAAAAAAATGTTTAACAAAACTACCAAGCATTTGACTTAATTTACCAACACCAAAACTGAATTCTTGACGTTATGTAATTTTGGAAATCATTTCTGAGAGATAAAAAAAAAAATGGGCGGGAAGTTTGACAAAAGCACAAAGAATTTGAGTCAGTTTACGAGAACCAACACTCACTAAAAACCGTCAGGCAGTTCAGTGCAGAAAACTGCATTGCGAACAGAAGACGCTTTTCATTTCCTTTCCCCTTTGATGCTTCGATCAAAGAGTTATATTCTGAAATGTTTATCGGGGAAATGCTGGACGAGTCCTGTTGGGCAAAGATGGGATGGAAATGGGATGTTTACCAAGTGGATTACGTTCGGCTCCGAATTCTTCCATAAAATATGAATTCTTTTCTTAATCCATCTAAATATGGAAGGAAAGGGTATATGTATATGTATATCTATATCTATCTATCTATCTATCTATCATATATATTATATATATATATATATATATATATATATATGATATATATATATATACACGCGGCCATAAATGCTTCGCTTATTTCATAACTTAAATCTTGACAAGTAGCTTAAATATTATGAAAGGGAAAATGATTCTGCAACTCATTTCGCCACGTGTTTCCTATCGCATCTGGTCGCGAATCTTCGGGAAAAGTATTTTGTTTCGTTAGACAAGAGGCGATTCTTTTACACCTGAGGGTCGTGACTCTTCGTGAACGTTCCATTTCTCTCGAAGATACCTCGCATTTATGAATTGAATTGAATTGAACTGAATATCGAATTTAGGCAAAAGCCAAACACTAGGACCTATGAGGCCATTCAGCGCTGAAACGGAAATTGACAGTAAAAGCTTTGAAAGGTGCAGCAGGAGGAAAACCTCAAAGCAATTGCACTATGAATCAATTGATTTAGGAGGTGTGTTGACAGTAAGATGGAAGAGAGAGAATGTTAAAAGGAGGCACAGTAAAAGGAAAGAAAGGGGTTGGAGCTAGGGGCCTAAGGGACGCTGCAAAGAACCCTAAGTAACGCCTACAATGGAGGCTCAAAATGTATATTTAGTTACAAGTTCCTCATAGTTTTCTTTCCTAGAGGAAATGAGGACTTATAAGGTGAAGATAGGAAAATGATGTTTTAATCTTAGAGTTTTACTAAAATATTCTATAAATAAAGTACAATACGTACAAGTAATTTCATACATGACCTCTGGTAATTAATCAAATGTTTATTAGTGAGTTTGTATTGCACGAGATTTCGTATGAAATCTTCAAAGGAAACTGACTCATCTAATTTTGTATATGACCTCCGGTGGTCAACTCAATGAATTACAGTGCGTGTGTATTGCAGAACATTTCATATAAAATAAAATAAATTGACTCGTTTACAGCTAACAGAACAATTATAAGCAGACACAAATGTACTACATACCTTCATTTTGACTTGACCACCATTGGTTATGAAAACTTTGAATACATAACATAGTTTAAAATCATACTGCGTTTCTTCTGATTTAACTGGCTGGCTGGTTACCTTTAAATTGGACTAATCAGCAGTTTGTCTTACCCAAAACAATTTGTATTGAGACAGTCTTGTAAATGATTTTAATGAAAACCTCTGACATTCAAATCTACCACACGACGGATCTGATAATAATTTAAGAATAAAGTATAAAAGGTATCATCAATTATGATAATATTATATAACAGAACAGCCTTGTTTTATGATGATCTGATAAGGAATCTATTTTCTCCTATATTTCAATTTACACCCAGTAACCAATAAACTGCGTCTAATTCAGTCTTTATAAGTAAATCTCCTTTTTCCAAACACTTACGAATTCTACTTTGTATTCGCCAGCCTGTTGGTCTAATTCTCTCGAAATGACAATTCTATATCTGAGTTTGCTGAGGCATCTAAAACACTTTGACAACTTTATGAATTTCTATATCTTTCATCCCTATAATTCTTTCAACGCCTCATATATCTCCTGCGCAAGCAATTATTCATCAGGACAGCTTTGACTGTTTCTTCGAATCACGAGCGACATCAGCGCTTTCCTTTTGTGTAAGTATTTTGCCGAATTATCAATCCTTCAAGTGTTCCAACAATCTCTTAAATCTTGGGAACAAACACATCTAAATTATTCCAACGGTAATAGTGTTGGTCTTACGTCTCTCTCTCTCTCTCTCTCTCTCTCCTGTTTTCAGTTTGTACAATTTTATTGACTGTCTTAGCAACTACCCACTTTTCAGATTAACTTCTTAAAAAAAAAAAACTGAGTATTCATTCGGTTATAAAATAATTCTCTCTCTCTCTCTCTCTCTCTCTCTCTCTCTCTCTCTCTCTCTCTCTCTCTCTCTTGCTTTTCTTGTCTATTTGATTATATTTATTGCCCTATAAAAGACTTACTTTACCCAATGAATATGAAAACCAAAGATCATTCATTCGCTGTAATAAACTCTCTCTCTCTCTCTCTCTCTCACTCTCTCTCTCTCTCTTCAAATTCATACAATATTTTCTGGACACTTTGACTTCCACTCTAAAAAAAGGAAACGGTTCTAACGAGAACGACTTTTCTTTCTGGGAAAAATGTAACTCTTCTCTACCGGATTTCATTAGAGAAAAAATTCACTTAAGCCCAACAAAATAAGCGGCAATATAATCAAGAGGGGAGGATTTTTTAAACCGTGTCGGGTCTTTTAATTGAATCTAGGAGCGTGCTAAAGATACCCAAGCTTCTGAATGTCTCTATCCAGAGCTGGAAGGCTTGTCCATAATGCTCATTTGAACTGGTGATTAAATTTCAGGATACTTAGTAGCGGTGATTTGTAATGTATTATTTATTATAATGGACAATGTTTAGATGAACCTGTTGTAATGTTATTGGTCAATACTTTTCTCTCTCTCTCTACTGTGGCCAAATAAAAAGACGGTTACATAAACATCCAATTATGCCCAGTTAAAAGGAGAAAACTCAACGCTTCTTGGAACTCCTGAGGATATATATATATATATATATATATATATATATATATATATATATATATAATATAGATATATATATATATATATATATATATATATATATATATATATAGTATATATATATATATATATATATACTAGTATATATATATATATATATATATATATATATATATATATATATATATATATATATATATATATATATATATATATATATATATATATATATATATATATATATATATATATATTATATACATATACGGAAGGTGATTACCTATAAGAAGGTGTGGTATTGTGATGAACTTGTGGATGAAAACCCCCTATAGGTAGATCTCAGGTCAGAGAATATTATAGAGCTTGAAAATGACGAGAACAAAAGAAACGCCGATTCTACCATTTTTGGACGGATGAGGCAAAATAGAATTATGCAGAAATTACAGGAAGGGAAATTCCACACTTACTGTACCGAATTGATGAGTTCTAACACATTCTGGCTTAGGTCAGTGGCCTGGGTCATGACTGCTTCCTGATAAGCCCATACCTGCAAAAAAGAACAAATAAAAAATGAATAATAATAAATAAATATATTTTTTAAATCGCATACAAGACGTGAACTGTGGCAATCAGCAACAATTTTCGGAATAGTGACACTTCAAAGCATTAGATCTGATTCTTAATATTTAAAGGAAAAAGTGAGTAACATATTTCTTTTCATTCTGTGATACAAAACGGCCATTTCTACTTTCGAATACAATATACTGTAAATATCATTTACATAGTTAGGTTTTTAAACAAGCCACTCCTTAACCTTACAACTACGTGCGAACAGATGTGTATGGCATATTTAGAACTACTTTTAATTCACACTCTCTTCTACTGAATAGATTTCACTTGGTAAAATATGAACTTATTACTGAAAATTTTGAGGACGAAACATAACTTCTATTATGCCATTGTGTTATAATACAGAACATGTAATGAAAACAACTTTAATAACGCTGTCAACAAACGAAAATACGATTCCAATGGTTATCGGTTCCTGTTTGTCTGACGAAATTATTTTTATTGTGTCTGGCTAAAGAAAGGTCTCGTTCTTTACCCGAATTTTTGATGAATCATCTGTTCCATTCCATTTGTAGTTACACCGAGTAACCTGTCGCAGCTGCATTCAAGATAGCGATGTAGAGTTTTGGACAAAACAAAATCATTCGTTTTACGTTATCTTGTTACGTGTATATACTCCTATGATTTCAATTTTGAAAATGTCGTCATTCCAGCGTTCGTTTAGTTTTTGCGTTACAATACTGAATGTGCGCATTTCATTACATAACTTTTTCAATCTCTGTTATGTTAATTCGAACTCATTACAGTTAGGTTCTTAATTGGCATCAGTAGGTGGCTCTATTCCCCTTAAGGCCTTTTAAAAGTCTTGCTCGGCAACTGAGGCGAAAGACATCTGCATCGGAGGAGGAATGATCCGATCGTCGACTCGGCTCTTGATCCACACCGGAAGGGATTTATTCCGTGACACTGACGGCGGCCAACGGCCTCTTTCGTCTCCCTTTCGAGTTGCTTCCTAATCAAGGTTCATTTGGGGTTCTGTTCTCGAGGTTTTACGAAACCTTCCGGGATTTTGATGACAGCGCTGTTATTCTGTGACTTGGATGTCACCGCCAGAGGAGAATGATCCTTCTGAAACCACTGAATCTATTGACAAAAGCACACATGAAACAACGTAACTGCAAGAGGGACACGCACACATGCACGCAATTCAGATAAGGTTTACAGGAATAATGACGGAAATAGAATTCAAAAGAAAGAAAGAAAAAAAAGGAACTGAAACTGAATACTACGAAATAACCTCATTAACTTCGTTTCATTATTACTGTATCGGGTACCATAAAGCGAAGTTTTCATTTCCAAATGGGCCTCTGAATAGACATGTCATTTTCATCATAAGTATAATTCATCACTACATTTTGCATTCCATTCACCTCAGCTCATTTCCTAACAACATGTTTGGAACATGAAACTTGATTTAAGCAGATTGACAGGACGAGGGAGAGAGAGAGAGAGAGAGAGAGAGAGAGAGAGAGAGAGAGAGAGAGAGAGTAAGACCTTTTTAAAGATATTTTCACTCTCTTCCAATGTCCTCAGCTGTGCTGATTTGGCTGAGCCCTCAACACTGGAATTGGAATATAAGATTTAGACCATCGGCCAAGCACTGGGACCTATGAGGTCATTCAGCGCTGAAAGGAAAATTGAGAATAGAGGAGGTTGTAGAGGCGCAACAGGAGGAAAACCTCTGAGTTGCACTACGAAACATTGACAGGAGAGGGTGGAAAGTAAGATGGAAGAGAGAGAATATGAACGGAGGTATAGTAAAAGGAGTGGAAGGCTTTGCAACTAGGGGCCTAAGGGACGCTGCAAAGACCTTTAAGTATTGACTACAGTGTACCGCGTGAGGTGCACTGATGGCGTTATCCCACTATGGCATTTTAAGGTGTTGCGGTGACAGCAAAAACGACTTTGTCATTGTTGGTCGCTTTCACGTTTAATTGAACATCAGTCTTTTGTTATGTTAATGAACTTCGTGTTATTGTTTGTAGTGTAAAAGCAATCAAGAGCATAATCATAAGCTAATGATAAGTTGTCATAATAAAATGCACTCTGATTACCTAAACCTTTATTTAGAATCGTCCCTTTCCTTCCTAACTCAGTATACACCCATATTATATAAGGAAATGTCAGAGCCTTTCTCCAGTATTAAATATGTATGAAAGGGAAAACTGCTCATTCACCGCCGTTATTACGAGGATGACTGTTCGGTTTTAGGTAGACGTTAACGTTACTGTTCATATATACTTACCAAGACAACTGTGTTATGTCAGCGAAGGCTTCTCCTTTGAAGTAATGTCTCTGAGAAATACTGCCAATAGATACCCTGCAGTTCCCATATTAAAACACATCAAGCGCAACCAAGCATGTTCTCATTCCTTGTGGCTGCTCCTTAGTGTTGTCATGGAATCACGTGAGAACCGCCTCAGAGGAGGGTCAGAGTTCAGAAGGTTCGGGAATCATTTTTGCTGCTGCTTAATACTAAAGTCCTAAAAATTCCAGTGGTGTTAAGACAACACGAACGCCACGTTTCAGTAATCGAACTGCGACTCAGTTTAAATCTGTTTTACTCTTTATTGCTGAAAATGATCATGCAGTCGCAGATGTGAAAGCTTTTCTTATTTGACAGAAAACATTTACCTTCGACTCTAAACTCAACATTAGATTATTTTCACACATAAGCATGAAGGAATGAATAAAATCTGCTATTGCAAAAAAATCATAGATACAAGATATATTCATAAGTGACACAAACGATTTCAGCTTAACTGGAATAAGGTACACAACGTTAGTCATATCATTAACGGTTCGATTAATTTTACTTCTGAAACAACTCAACTTTGCTATTTTCGTAATCCATAATTATTCTGCATTTCTCTCCCTCAGGCCAATTATAGTTTTTACTTCATACTTCTAAATTTCAGGAATAAAAAAAAAACTCTTAAAACATTTAAGAGTGATTTTTCTTCAGTGCTCATTCCGTTTCCATCATTCCCACGTACTACTGTATCAAGCTGTAGGTCTGGCGTATCTGTGTCATGGTCATACAGGGTTATTTAAGGTAACAAGGAAATCTAAACCAATATTTCCCATTGTTATAATGCCCAAGGAAAGGTGAAGTTCTCCTATCTCAGTGACATTCCAAGTGAGAACAGTTTAGACTAGTCAATCCCTGTATTTGACTCTACTCAATGCATGCATTTCACTCATATCTATGTTATTGCTTTAAGACATGAAGGAAATAGTCCTCAATTACTGTCATACCTCAGCTGGACATTGTAGCTGCCATCATTGAGACAAATAGATATTCTTCCTACCTCGAAAAGTTGCTTCATTGGGTAAAGATAACTCTTTACTTGATATCTTCCACTAAAGAGAATTACTCTCCGTATGGATGTGCACTGCCGGAGATTGACTGCAGTGCGGACCAAGTCCCCAAATATATAAGTTAGGTTTGGGTCCCTTGATATGGAGGCTTCGCGAAAGCCTTGTCAACTGCCTCGGGTTCCACTGAAGGACTTTCAGGACTTCATTCAACAGTTCTTAATCCATCACAGTTTGATTCTTGAAGGATCTCGGGATTTTTTAAGGGTTTTACCATAGGTTTTACCAGAGACAAAACACTTGTTATAAATTATAAAACAAAAACCCAACACTTTCAGGTATTAAAGTGTAAAGCACCATAACTAATTCCTTAAATATTACTTACTTATGGAACATTAGGCTTTACTTAACTGTGGATCTTAAGATTCCACCCGGTGTTGGTAAACTGCTCTAGTTCTTCACAAAATTGATTTCGAAATTTATGGCAAGAAAACCTCTCTCTGTTGGTGAAGGAGAGGACGTTCATATTTACATATCTTATTGAAAAATCAGATCACTATTTACAATTCTTAATCAAAGCAAGACAATTTATGGCATAAAGAGCAGCTTATCAGTAACCGCAGGCTCCTGTCTCACCTCATTAAAAATACTATAACAGAAAAGAAGACAGGAGTTCTTGGATTAAAGGGTCTCCACGATTCCAATCCACAGCCTGTAAAGCAAAAAAACTACGGCAGAAGTGGTTTGTCTATATTGTCAGTAAATTATAACTTTTTGTTAACTTAAATTGTATTAACTTAATTGAACCGAAACCTTAAAAACGGATCCAGTTTGATTCTGTACAAACCAACCAGCCACTCAAAAACCTTTGACCAAAGCAAAGAATAAGTATACCAATAAATTAAAATAAAATAAAAAGATAAACTAAATAAACTGTTAGCAAACCAAGGAAGGGAACCACCAAAAATCGCTAAAGGCTGAATGCCCAACCAAAGAGAATGCCACATCAAACATCACGATATTCAGAGCAGTTTTTTTTTTAATCGAGCTGGCCTTATGCCAGCACGGGTTCTTGTTCAGAGCCGCCGAGTAAAATGACAAAAGGGCAATTTGTCAAGCTGAAGAGCATAGGACGTTTTAGCATCAATCTCCGATTAAATAAATTAGTGTATCTGTCTATTGTACTTAAGAGAAAACACAGACCTGTTCATTGTCTGATTAGCAAGTTTCGCTTAAGTTGAATATTTAAACTATTAACAATAACGAAATTGTCTTTTCAAATGTTAAGAATTAAAATTAACTTCCAAATTAAAATAATTAGTTTTCAAAAGAAAGTATAACAAAAAAAAATTTGCCGAGAACACCAAACGTTTAACTACCTTATAAGTACAGATGCAACATTAGAATTAAGTGCGATGTTTGGAAATTGGGATATTAAAGGATAAGTATATTAAACCAAGAAATAATGAGATTACATTCACTATTTTATCATTATTACAAAATGAGCTGAAAGGTCTTCATTAAAATAGAATAATTAAGCGATCGATATAAACTTTATATTATACCTAAATCTCAAACGAATCAATAGTCAAGG
Organism: Macrobrachium nipponense; assembly: GCF_015104395.2. Taxonomy (NCBI): domain Eukaryota; kingdom Metazoa; phylum Arthropoda; class Malacostraca; order Decapoda; family Palaemonidae; genus Macrobrachium; species Macrobrachium nipponense. Next base: position 45,460,526 of record NC_061098.1, on the reverse strand, counting down.
TTCGTTAATACTAAAACTAGAGTCACTTATCACCTGAAAGGAAAAACTCATGCCTTGCGCTATTCGACAGGTCGCAAGACCTATCGAACAAGACATGATGGGGGCCTCCACTCTCTACAGGGGCACCACCCCTGTAGGGGTGGAGGTAGAAAAAATGTGGCTTTGAAAAATTCACAAAATACTTCACCTAGTTTTTATTAGGCCAAACATTCGAAGAGTAGCTGCCAAGACTTTCTGGCTGGAAAATTTTGACCTTTCCTTCTCAAGCGCAGTTAGCTTCACGGAATGGTACAGATATTACGAATCTGGAAGCAATTTGAATTTAGCTGGATATGGATTTGCTTTGATAAAAAGAAAATATAATTAGTCATAACTTCAGAAGATAAGAGGGTAGATATAGAAAAAAAAAAAAAAAAAAAAAAAAAAAAAACAAAAAAAAAAAAAAAAAAAAAAGATGTAGCAAAAAGGAAAAAAAAAAACGGAAAATGAAAAAACTTTACAAGAACGTAAGATTTTAACAGAAACTTAATTTCCAAGTTGCATTGTAATTAAACTTCACGGACCATCAGATCTCCTGGTCCTGAAAGCTATAATATACTACAACAAGTAAAATGACGAAACGTGCTACAGTTTTATAATCTACAGGCGAAAATATTATGATAAAGTAATGCTATCTGATAACTAAAGCTTAAAGAATAACTAAAAACTGCAGGCCAAATATTCAACGCTGTCCATAAATTGCAATAAGTTATAGATATTGATCTTCTGCAGAACAAAGCTTTAAGGTAGAACATGACATGAAAATACTTGAAATATCAATTCAGTCTAAATAATTTTAAAACGTTTTTGTTCAAGAAACAAATAACCATATCCACGAATCCTCGCTATAAAAAATATATATATATATAAACTGAAGTCACAAAAATCAAAGGATTAACAAAATTACTTTACCCACTTTGCTTTTGGAAAGCCTGGAACCGTCGCCACGACTAAAGGAAGAATATCTACAATATTTCCAAAAGCAAAATCAACCGGTACAGAATCACCTCCGGGTGCTCAGGTAGCGAGGAGGAACCGACCAAAAAAAACGAACAGCATAACACTTTCACACTTTACTATTTCAGCTTCGAAAGCAAACCGGAGGCTCTGGAATCTGGAATTCTGGATGCCGAGAACCTATTGCTGCTGGCTGACATCACCATCAAGGACTATGAATTCACCTACATTGAAACTGAGTCTTACGACGTCCTTGGTTTTGTTTGAGGGGAAACTTTCAATACAAAAATTTTTTTAAACTTTCACTAGATTTGCCCAATTCTCCTTTTTATGACCTCTCGGTTCTTGATGAAATTATCCTCTGTGCATAAAGAAAAAATTATCAATGATTTACCGAACAAGAGAAGGAATAATCTTCGGTGTATTACGTAGTGTCACTCAGTAAAAAAACAAATATTAATTTCCTATTTTTCCAAAGGTCCCACTGCAACGAAAGCGCTCTGCCAGATCTGCACACTCATCTCGGATTCTTCTGTATACTGGATGGCGCACTCTTTATCCATTGTCAAATCCACACTGTCATCGCACTCAGAG
>NC_061098.1:45438936-45453936 GCF_015104395.2 Macrobrachium nipponense | reverse complement strand
CAAAAATAGTAAAACCTAAAAGAAGGAAAAGGATTAAGTTCACCAAAAAATTAAATACATGCACCCTGTAGCCACGGTCAAAAATAAACTAAACAAAAAATCCCAAAATAAAAAAGAAACAAATAAAGAAAGGAACAAAGAACGTGAGGTGAAGAAAAAAACAGCCATCACCAGGGGGGGGGGGGGCGCTATGGGTAGGTCCAGCAAACGGAAAATGTATATACGTGCAAGTGGATGGTGCAGATACGGAGAAACACATTTTCCATACCGTTTTTGTTTTTTTGTAGGGCTTCTCCTACACCGCCCCCCCACCCCCAGCAAGACAAGAACAAGAAGAAGAAGGACACAAAGTAGTTTGTAGGGTTTACTCCCAGAGTAATGAAAATTCAATCTTAATGACAAATGGTCTAGACATTATAGTTCTTCACTTTAAGCAACAGATTCCAAGCTGGATTTCTCTACTCATTGTTCCATGAGAGATTTCAGTATTTCTAAAAAAAAAGTATATGATTTAAAAACATTAAACTACTCATTTTTGCATTCTCAATATTCGCTTTATTCTACCTTACATGTTTTCAGCACTTGACACAAATACACAGCTCATTTCTGGTTAGTATTCATATGTTCGCAATGATAGACTGACATTTATTCATTCTTTCTGATCAATGGCATAAGTCAAATGTATTGAAACTTCGCTTTATTTTACGACAGCAGTAAAACCGCAAAGCGAGAAGTCCATAAATTACAATATTGACTTCAGTCATAACTTACCTATCATTTGCTCGACCCCGTTCAACACCGAAACAATTCGTGCCATGAAACTTAGTTTTTTTTTTTCTCTCTCATCTCTCCTTCTTTACTTAATTGCTGAACGGTGTGTGGCTTCATTTCCACTTTGTCTCTGAGATGAAGGAAGACTCATAAAAAAAACTTTTCAGTAAAAGATGAAATAAGGATAAACCTCCAGTTTCTTTACACAGACACGCACACACGCATATATAGTATATATATAGATATATATATATTATATCTATATATATATATATCTATTATATATATATATATATATAATATATTTATATATACTATATATATATATATCGTGAAGTAATCAGATAAAATAACAGTTATCTTTGGGTTGCTGGTCCAAGCAAGATATTCGTTGATTCGGAAGGTCTGGTAGTAATTGTAGCGATAATATATGACAACACGGCATCACATAAATCTCTATGAATGTTAAGGTTTTATCTTCTAGTTTATGGTTCAATGACTCACTAGGTTTGTTTACTAGTGATCGTCATGGAGTCGAGTTAAGCACCAGCCGTTAGAAATGAGACTTCCTTTATGTCCCCGATAAGATATAAACAGTTAACAAATTAACAAAAATTGATAAACAAATAAACCAATATATAAATAAATGAGTTACCTTGCTGACATCATAATTACAGTATGTAACCAAATGGAATTTATTTTCTATAAATATTTGGACACTAACCCAAACATCTGTTACGAAACTGAGCAATCTAACAATATTTATGTACAGAAAAATCGTTCTCATTATTTTAGACCACAGAATCAATGTTTTTTACAGTCGAATAAAGATGAACTGTTTATTACTAATCACTGCATCAGAATGGTATAACGCTTTTCAGGAGCTCATAGTTGATACGAAAGGTGATATCCACAGATAATTTAGCCTGTCCCTGGGATTAAAGGTGGTTGGATTGGTGAACTGATATTTCAATTATTTCTTCATATTGGAGTCCAAGTTGACATTGACCTGTCGCAGGAGGATAGTAATTTGATAAGTATTTGTGCATATGTCATAAGGGATTAGATATTTTCTGTACTTATTATATTTCAAAAGGAAGCTTGTCAGTAATCATTCATAAAATTATATAATTTCAATTAATTTTTTTATCAATTGCAAGGCAGGTTTCCGTATTTGGAGCGTACAGAGCTAATGTTTTGACTGGTGTCGTCAGTCTCTCTCTCTCTCTCTCTCTCTCTCTTTGCTGTCCTCATCTCTACTGTCTCTCTCTATCTCTCTCTCTTTATTTCTCTTCTCTCTCTCCTCTTCTCTCTCTCTCTCTCTCTCAATGAGGACAGTTGAGATTTGTGTGTAACGTTTTGTTTTTCCACTCCAGGGACAACCACGAATTATGGCAACGAGAGAATTAGTTAGAATCAAGCAAGTGAGTTTATATATATTATATATATCTTATATATATATATATTATATATATATATATATATTATATATAGGTATATATATCCGAATAAGAGGTCCGAGGCCTATCCCCGTCATGTAGCAGGTGAAAAGGGCAACAGCTCAATACATGGGTTTTGCTTTAGTGTTGCCAACGTTTCAAGATATGTCTCATTTTCAGGCTATAAAAAACGAAAAATACATAAATTACAACTTGTCCAGCAAGATTAACATAAATTGTTACATACAAATAATACTAGAAAAAAAATAAATATACCATATATATAAAAAAAAAAAAAAAAAAAAAATTTAAAACAAATCAAATAACGTAAAACACACAATGTATTAAACACTACGTAAAAATTGGTAAAAAAAAATAAATATATACAACAAACCTTACAACCGAGTTCGGGTTCTGAAGGCCTGCCAGAGCGAGAAGGATCGAGATAACCAAGGAAAGAAGATAAGAGTGGGCGGTCTAAGCAATGTATATTGGAACTGCTGTAAATGTTTGTTATTCAAGTGTTGGAACGAACGAGGTGCTTAAGGCCTAGGATTCGAGTGTAGGAGTTGGTTTATCATTAGGGCTGGATAAAATTATCTGAAATCATCGTAGTTGATTCGCATTTGCATATTTGTGCATGGTTTCTTAATATTTGGAAAGCTCTGGACTAGAAAGCTTCATCCCTGTGCGGTAACTAATGCCTATGTGTGAGCCCACATCGTACTTTGAGCAGTCCGGCGAGTCGTCCAACGTAAGTCTGTTCGTTGCACGAACAGAAGTATACAAGGAAACTAGGCCAGACCGCATCAAAGTAGGCATTTTTCTTTGTTTCGAAGAATCCGCCTATGGTTTTTTGGATTCCTTATGATTGAAATTTCACATCAACCGCTGGGAAATGTTTTGTTCATATCCTCCTCAAATGCCGGTATAAATGTGGTATCACAAGTGTATGAAAGCTAAATAATATTTTAATTTAGAAAGCTAGATGTACTGGAGCTGGTGGCTGGAAGATTTTTTCTGTACGGCTTTCTGACATAAATAGAGAACTGGCAGTGGGTACAATTGGTCCTAAAGAAGTCCCTGCAGAAATTACTTTCATTAGGAAACAAGCTAAGTTTTAAAGTCAAGGCTTATAGCTCTGTGAAATTATTGTTGATAATGAATTCAGCTTAAAATAAGAGAACAGAAACATAAAGATGTTTGCCCAACTTGTCACATGTGGCCTTAACGAAAAATTCCGTTCTGAACCATCATTCTCCCTCGTATGACCAAGGTATCTGAGAAAATGCAATCTATTATTATTACTTTCTCAATTTAAATTTTAATATTAGTATGTGATGCGTTTGCATATCCAAAAAAAGGTGATGATGATAGGTCCCCTAAAAAAAGTAGAATGTATCGTCACATATCTACGGTAAAAATAGCGGCTTAAAAGAGGCAGGACAATGGTCCAGTAGTTGCTGTTCAACTTGAACATAAAAAATCTGCAAAGGTGCAGCTCAACGGGTGAATCGTTTTTTTACAAATGTTCCCGTTGATTAAACCATTGACTTTATACTAGACACATTTTTGTGAATGACTATTAGTTTTCCAAGGTTTTTTTAGCAACATTGAATCACAACACTACAGCAGTTCATTATACATTGCTTAGACCAACCCACTCCTATCTTTCTTTCCTGCTATCTCGACTCTTCTCGCGCTGGCGGCCTTTCAGCAACCGAACCTCGGGATGTAATATATTTTTATTTAATTTTTTTTTTTTACTTAGTGTCTACTAACATTGTGTGTTTTTTATTATTTGATTTTTAATGAAATTTTAATTATACGAATTTTTTTTTTTCTCGTGATTATTTGTATGTACAATTTAATGTTAATCTTGCGGACAAGTTTTGTATTTTGTATTTTTGTTTTTTATAGCTTGAAAAATATACATGGTCTTGAAACGTTGGCAACAAGAGCAACCCATGTATTTAGCTGTTTTGCCTTTTCAACCTGCTATATATAATTATATATATATATATATATATTTATATAGCTATATATATATATATATATATATCCTATCTATATATATATATATATATAATATATATATAATATACCTGTACATAATATATATATATTATATATATATATATAATATATATATATACTATATTATATCTATAGTATATATATATATATATATATATATATATATATATGTATATATATATATATTTATATATATATATATATATATATTATATATATATATAGATATATAGATATATATATCTAAGATAGTCAGATCCAGCGCTTCGTCTTTATTCAGACATCGTCAGGAGCTACTAAAGTACAATTGGAGAGGCCGGCCTCAGGTACAAACAGATCAGGAATACCAGATGGTTAATATCAAAGGGTAAAAATTAAAAGGGATAATCCGCGGATATCGGATATCACACGATCACAAACTTAAACAGATTTCTGAACCCTAACCTAAATTACAAAGTATCTTTACAGTCCAACATGTAAAAAACTGAATATATTGAATTTTGTGCTTTAATTTATCTACAACTTTTCATTAGAAGCAATCAAGTTTAAATAAACAAAGACTTAATTTAGAACATTTCTATTATTTGACTTGAAAACAAGATTCAATGATATTCCTTTTAACTGTGTCATTACATGGGACTAAGCTCTTGACTAAGGCTCTTGCTTGACTCCAGTTAATAGGATGGTCTAAATCTCTCAATGTACAAATAATGCATTCGATTTGCCCAGTTCTCACAGATATTGATGTTGCTTAAGACGCTGTGAAGAGATTTGCCGGTCTGTCCCGTAATAGACTTCATCACACTGTGGGGGCAGGATTTCAATATATCAGCCTGGAAGATCTTTAGGAGAATTTTGGTTACTAAACTCTGGCATAATATTACTGAAACAACATTTATGTTAAAAAGCTTTTAATTCTAGGAACTATCTAAAACCTTTCATCATAAGGTAATTTTTAGAATGTTATTCTTACAAAATTCAAGTTGTGATTATTGAATAAAATGCTTTTCATAGCTCTTTTCCGCACATCTACAAAAGTCCTTGGGTATTTAAGTTTCAATGCAATATCTAAAATAGTTTTTTAATTCAGCGTCAATAAACTGCGGGCTACAGACACGTAAGCCCTTAGGAACATTCCAGAAAAACAGACAGAATTAGCATTTTGATGGTGATTGGATAGTAAATGACAAAAGAGGCACTATTGTTTAAGTTAAAAAATTCAAAATTAATACCTTCTTTCAACGCAAGCTTGATTTTTTAAACAATCTTTCAATCTTCCTTTTAACTTACAGTCTGGGGAGTTCGACATTATTCCTTAAGTAACACGAAAAAGAAAGAAGTCCTGGACTAAAAATTAGTTATATATGATATTATCTCACTTGTGCTTATTGTCCAATTAAAAATATTGAGTTAAATGTATAAATTTATGTTTTGTTGTATGAGGATGATTACTATTTTTGTAGTGAAAAGTGTTACAAATATATAATATATATATATATTATATATATATATATATATATATAATATATTATATATATATATATATATAATATATATATATATATTATATATTATATATATATATATATATATATTATCTATATATATATATACTATAGTATATATATAATATATATAATATACTTATATATATAGCTATTAATATATGGATATTATAAGCTATCATATCTTCCTTTCAAAGAATTCCAGCCAGATGAAATATCCTGGAGTCCCTGGTGTTGCCGCTGAAATAGCCAAGAGACAGAAATAGAGAGGCATCACCTCCACAAACACCTTTGATGAGAGCAAGAAAAAGGTTGGACTACCAAGATCGAAAGTTTCAACACGAGAAGTTGATGATAAATGGGGGTCACTGAGAATTTCGAAGCAACCTTATTAAAAGGTGCGTTAGATATCTTTGCTGCTAAGGTTCTTTATGGCTCCGTTTCAGAGCTATACATTCATTTTCATTCTCTCTCTCTCCGCTCTTCTCTCTTCCTCTCTCTCTCTCTCCAACCAAACTTGAAAAGTGAGAAATATCTGTAAGGCTTCGACCTCCCTCACCACCACTGTGTTCGCCACTGCCATTTATCGATATTTTAGTTTGAGATGTAATTATTGATGCAAAAATCGGAGGGATCCATTATTGATGTCATTCCTAATTCAAAAAGCCTAACTCTTTGACGTAATGATGGTCTGTTCTGAATATGACGTTTTGAAATAAAATTAATTATAGTTTAATTTGTAACTTAGCATGGGTAGTGTTATGAAACCTGCGACTCAGTACTTTACATAGATCATAATATCATTTTTAATATTTCTGTAAAAAAAAAATCAGAAATTTTCATTTCATGTACATTGGAAAATTGTGTTTTATATCCCAATTACGAAAAATAAGCCCAGTAATATCTCTGATAATACGTCTTAACTAGGCGATTATCGGTTTTAATCCCCGTTTACGCACAAAATAAAACCACACCACCATCTGCATTCATGGAAAAAATGAAAAACTAATTAGAAAAACAAATTCAAAGAATTAATTAAAGGGACATTTTCCACAGACGTACGTTTTCGTAGAAAAGTCTGAGTATGAGATAACGCTAGAATATCTTCACTTCCAGAAGTGCAGGAGAGCCACTCGTTGGCAAGACAGAGCGGGCACACAAGGTAGAGGGAACCCTTCACAGTTCAAGAAATATATGTTCTATATCTATATAGATATATATATACATATATATATATATATATATATATATATATATATATAACACACACAACACACACACACACACACACACCATATATATATTATATATATATTATATATATATATGATATATATATAATATATATATTATATATATATATTATATATATATTTATATAGATATTATATATATATATATATATATATATATATATAATGTATATATAGATATCACATCTTACTATGATATATATATATATATATAATATATATATATATATTATATATATATTAGATATATATATAATATATTACATATATATATATATATTAATATATAATATACACACACACAACGCACACACACACACACACTACATAGATATATAGAGATTATATATATATATATATATATATATATATATATATATATATATAATAATATATAGTTATATATATATATAATATATTATGATATATAATAGAATATCTATATATATATATATATATATATATATATATATTATATATATTTATATATATATCATATATATATATATTTATACATATATCATAAACCAAGACGGATAATATGTATACTTGTGACATTTCTTGGAATGTGAAGACTGATCACTTTTAACTTCCCATGGAAAGACAGTCTTGAAGCATGACCTGAAAAGCTTGACATCTCTTCTGGGATGGTGTAGAGGAAGATGCTTACCTAAGGCAGTCAATGTTCGTTCGGTGGGTATGAGAGTTCATGAGGGTTGTTCAAGGTTACCTTTGAAAACTGGCTGCTACCAGTTACTGAAGAGAGTGAATTCCGTCTGAACTGGTACAAACTATGTCCGTTGATAACGCTTTGTTTAGCTGGGAATTGGGGAACAGCTACGGGAGAAAAGGCAGAATGCTGGGATAGCTCCTGCGAAAGTCTATTTATTAAAAGTGTGTGAAGTTCCAGGCTGCTAATGGGTGAGTTATCATACTTTAGCCTAAGGGATGGCTTGTTTTGATATTTTGTAAAGATGTTCATTTTAAAATTTATTTTTTGACTTTGTACTTACAATTGTGTGCTCACTAGTGTGTTTCTTCCTGTTCTTTTAACAGGCGGTTCTAGTGAGGGACAGAGTGTCCCTAGTGAGGGGACCGAGTGTCCTAGTGAGGGGACTGTATTTTGGAGGAAGATATAAATTGTGTGACTAATTACTGATTAAGACATTTAAATACTGGGGGTTATCTGGAGTTTAGTTGTCTGTGAGACTTAACTATTATCTTTTCCATTGTTTGATCTGTAAGAAACTTGAGTTAGTCAACTCGTACTTTTACTTTGAATAAAACGTTATATTTTTTTTGTGTACTCCGACTTTTAATTTAATGACCTGAATAGAATGAGAGAGAGAGAGAGAGAGAGAGAGAAGAGAGAGGAGAGAGAGAGATAGGGCTTATTGCCAGTGAATCGCTTTGAAGGAGAGAGAGGTTTAGAGAGAGCAGAGAGAGAGTGAGAGAGAGAGACTAAGGGACTGAGGGTTACCGTCCGCCTACGTTTCAGGCCTAATGCATAAAATACTAATACCCGGGGGGCGACGCCCTTCCCAGGGAGGGGGGAAAAAAATATATATTAGTATATATATAAGTATAGTATATATATATGTATATATATATATATATATATAATATATATATGTATATACATATGTATATATATATATATAATCTATATATATATATGATTATATATATATATATATAATATATTCAGTAGCTAAGAAATCACAAAAGTAACACGCGAGTTTCGTTTATGTAGCCGAGCGCATTCAAAGTGAAAAAATGAAAGACCGAGTGCCATGAATTTCGGTGTATTCAAACCTATCTTCAGGGCAGCAAGGATACAGAACACAAAGCGAGTGGGGAGGCAAGAAAGCGTCTCACAAAGCAAAGGGGAAGGAAACAAAATATTAGGAAATATGTATCATAAGCCCAGCTACAAACAAAAACAATATTCGTCCAGATCACTAAGCACTCAGCACCCCAACAAGTCAAAAGAAGGAAATCAATTGCCCAATGACGCCCATTACTTACAGAATGAAAACTGACTACTTGTATCAAACCGTTTATAAAACCCCTGAATTCTAAGAATAGTGAAATAATAACGTCCAATAACAAAATGCCTAAAAATCCTTCGGCAATAGCGCAAACGACAATAATAGTCAAAATAACTAAATAAACAGTATTATCCCAAAAATTAAAGAAATACATTAAAAGGAATTTGGAACTAGTACCTAAAATTGGGAGGATGATGTTAAAATATTCACCTATTTTATTAGGATAAGATTTATCTAATTTGCGCATACCACGGCTCAAATTTCGAATTTTCTGGAAAACGTCTTTGTAAGTCAGATGTCATTTCTATTCCTACCACTATATAATCGTAAGAAAATACTTTTTTTTTTTTTTTTTTTTGTCCAGGTCAATCGTATGGTAGAGATTACTACAGAGAATAAATGGGCACTAAAAGTCTGTCTGTTTCCTAACCGAAATTTTATGTTGGGTTTAATCTAGTAGACAAACTTTCCAGTTTGATCACTATATTTCCTTATGCACACAACTTTTACAAGGAATGGTATAGAGGCACAGCAAGTGGTATAAAAATGGGGAGTTCGTTATGAGCATAAAATTACATACCGTATTTTGTAACAGTGCTTTGTGAGGAGGTTTCTCAGGCTTAAACGGTCAGTTATATGTGGAAGCTGATTAGTATTTGGATGGTCCGCTTATTATCTGAAGGCACATTATAATATCTATATCTATATATATATATAGATATATATTATATATATTATAGTATATATATATATATATATATATATACATATATATATATATATATTATATATATATAATATATATATATATATATATATATATATATAACATAAATATATATATATATATATATTATTAATATATATATATATATATATATATTTATATATATATATATATATATATATATATATAATATATTATATATACTATATATATATTACATATATATATATAGTGTACTATATACATACATAGATATATATATATAATATATATTATATATTATATATATATATATAATATATATATCCATATATATATTGTTTATACATACATATATATATATATATATATATATAATATATTATATATTTATATAGATATTAATATATATATATATATTATATATCTTATAATATAATATATGTATATATATATTTATATATATATATGTATGATATATATATTATATGTATATATATATATAATTATATATATATATATATATATCTAGATATATATATATATATGTATATATATATATATATATACTATATATAGATATATATATATATATATATATATATATATATATATATATATATATATATGATTATATCTATATATATATATATATATATATTATATAGGTATGATTATAATATATATATATATATATATATATATATATATATATATATATATATATTATCTAATATTAATATATATATATAATATATATTATATATAGATATATATATATATGTATATATCTATAATATATATATATATATATATATATATATATATATCTATATATATATATATATATTGGTATATATATTATAATAATATCTATGTCTATATCTATATAGATATCTATCATCTATATACTATATATATATGTATAATATATAATAATATCATATATATATCTTATATATACTATAGATTATCTGTATCTATATATATCCTCTCTATGATACTATAGTCTATATATAGCTATATATATATATATATATATCTATAATAATATATATATATAGAGCTATATAGCATATATATATATATATCTCTTATATATATATATATATCATATATATATATAGTATATATAATCTATTCATACATATATATCTATATAGTACTATATCTCTCTATATATATCTATGTACTATATCAACTATATATATATATCACATATCATATATTATCTAATCTTATATCTCATATATCTATATCTATCATATATATAATATATATATTTTCTCTCTATATCTATAATATATCTAATCTCTATATATACGATCTCTATATACTCTATATCATATATATATATCTATCTTTTTTATATATATAAATATATAATCTATATATATATATATATATTATATCTACTATCTATATCTATATATTAATATTATATATATAGGATATCTATAATTATATATCTAATAAAAGAAGCCCATAAAAACCAAAATGTAGAGAGAAAGTACTATAATTTCCAGAGACTGCTGTCCTCTCTCTTCAGTTATATTGAATTAGAAAAGTTTACAGAAACAGGTGTATTTATAACTCAAGAGATTCGTCCACATAAGCCAATTTAGGTCACCCCCGCTAATAAGCTTCCTTAATCTTCTTAAGCGTTGGTTGAATGAAAACTTGGTCCGCCGACATCTGGAAATTCCACGCGCCTTTTGAGATGTTATCATTACCTGCTTCTTTTTTTATTAAGGGCCTATTCCATCATTTGACTCTTGTACCGGCAGTTGCTGCTATAAATTCATGTGACAAATTCCTTGATTCTATGGTCTGTTCATTTTCTATGGTTGACAATAGACGAGTTCTGTTTGTCCATACCTACTACCGTTTTTGGTTATTAAATCTCTGGGGAAGTGTATTACCTGTAAATCCGATGTAAGATTGGTCACAGTCTTGACATGTGAATCTCATCGACCCCAAGTCTTTGGGAGATGTCTTTTGTTGGACGTTAATCATGGATTTGGCTAAGGTGTTGGTTAAGGTAAATGCCAAAGGGTTGTGATTTCCAAGGGTGTGAGTTACTCTCTTAATCGTCTCCCAGGTGAGGAATTTTTATTTTATTGTTGGGTGTGTCTCTGGTCTTGTCTTTAGGGGGTCGGTAGAAAATTTAATGTTTGCTTTTTTGAATTGCTTTCTCAATTATATGGTCCGGATACTTTAAAGACAAAAGTTGCATTGCGAACCAGTTTCAAATTCTTTTTCCAGAAATCTGGGGAACAATTCCGTAGGCTCTTAAGAATAGGTTGCTAGCTACACCTACTTGATAGTAAGTCCCGTGATAGCTAAGTAGTGAATAAATGAAAGTGAGACATTGGTTTTTCTGTATATGGGAAATTTGTATTCTGTCCATGTCTCTGATTATTTAAAACATCAAGAAAAGGAACTTTTGTTGTCTGTTTTTCCCATTCAACTTTAAATTTGATGCTGTGCCTAATTGCGTTTAATTTTGAGAGAATTCATTAAAATTACCCCACTTATTATCCCAAATGTTAGAATATCTCCACGTATCTCATCCACAAAGACATCTTCCATTCAGAACCCATCGTTTCATGCGTCGGAGCTTTCAATGCAAAATTTCTCAATGGTTGCCGGCCTCCTTCTCCTTTTTTAGGCACTCTTTTCCTCCCAGTCCACATTAACATTTGGATATTTTTGTCCAAATTCAGAGAAAGCAATATACCACTTCAAAACATAAAACTTTAAAGCCTTTGACGTAGACTCCCTATTCACAAAGTACCAGTACGGAGTTCTTTAGTTTTTAAGGTAAAAAGTTATCCCCCTATTCAGATCATTTCCCATTTGCGCTTGACAAAATAATCAAGTTAGTTGAATTTATGTGCATCTAATAACGTTTTTTCATTGTCGGAGAATCATTCTACAAGCAAAAATTCGGGTGTAGTATGTGTAGTCCTTTAGTACCTGTTTTAGCCATCCTGTATATGGAATACTTTTGAAACTACAGTAATACATGCAATAAAACCCAAAAACATGCTGGTGGATGAGATACGCGGATGATTATCCTAACATTTTGGTATAATAAGTGGGGGTAATTTTAATGAATTCCTCTCAAATTAAACGCATAAGTGTCCACATCACATTTTAAAGTTGAATGGGAAACAGACAACAAAATTCCTTTTCTTGATTTTTAATAATCAAGACATGACCGAATACAAATTTACCATATACCGAAAACCAACGTTCTCACTTTCATAATATTCACTACTTTTAGCTATCACGACTTTACTATCAAGATAGGTGTGTAGCTACCAACCTATTCTTAAGAGCCTTATGAGTTTGTTCCCCGATTTCCTGGAAAAAGAATTTGAACTGATTCGAATCAACTTTTTCGTCTTTAAGTTCCTGACCATATAATTGAGAAAGCAATTCAAAAACAAACGTAATTTTCTACCGACCCCCTAAGGACAAGACAGAGAACACCCCAACAAATAAAATAAAAATTCCTCACCTGGAGATGATTATGAGAGTAACCCACACCCTTGGGAAATCAACCCTTTTGGCATTACCTACCCAACACCTTAGCCATCCTGATACACATTCCAACAAAAGACATCTCCCAAAGACTCTGGGTCCTATGAGATCCCATGTCAGGACTGTTGACCAATCTTACATCGGATTACAGGTAATCAACTTCCCCAGAGATTACTACAACCAAACTGTCCAGTTTAGGTATGGGACAACAGACTCGCTCTATTTTCAACCATATAACTGACATAACCATGAGATAAAACTGGAATTGTCACGTGTACTTTATAGCAGCGAACTGCCGGTACAAGAGTCCCCAAATGATGGAATCGGCCTAATTAAAATAGAGCTAGGTATGAACATCTCAAAAGGCGCGTGGAATTTTTTAGACTTGTCCGTCGACCAAGTTTTCATTCAACCAACGCTTAGAAGATTTAAAGGAAGATTTCAGCGGGGGTGACCTAAGTTGGCTTACTTGTGGACGGATCTCTTGGTATAAATAAACCACCTTTCTGTAAACTTTATCTCATTCATTATACATGAAAGTAGGACAGCAGTCTCTGGAAATATAAAAAAAAAAAAAAAGTAACTTTTCTCCTCTACATTTTGGTGTTTTTATGGGTTCCTTTTTATTAGACTGGAATTCTGTTGTTACAGAACATTATTACCAGTCATATAATATAACATATATATATATATATATATATATATTATATATATATATATATATATATATATATATATATATATATATATATATGTTGTGTGTGTGTGTGTGTGTGTGTGTGTGTGTGTGTTGTGGTGGTGTGTGTGTGGTGTTTGTATAACTGAATCACGTGTGTGTATAACTGAATCAGGAACGTGATATATCCATAAATAAACGATAATGCCACGAAGAAAATAAACGAAGGACATCTGCAAGATCTTTTCGACTTAAAGTCCTTTTACTGAGGCAAATAACTGACATCACAATACGACTAAAGACAATACAAGAAGGTTCGTATAACTGACAGATAGGGCTTATAAATGGATTTTGAGTACCTAGAATCCGACACCCTGGAAGATAAGAAACCTTCCCAAAAACAAGCATAAACAATGGTTGGCAATTAAGTTTTAGACAATCATGTCAGATACAATTTCCAGACATTAAGGAATATAAGGTGCGCTATTCGGAACTTGGTAAAACAAACCATATTCACAAACATGACAGACAATACATTACCACATATATTAATACCTCTAAAGGCCAACCTGATTTTTATTTAGTCGTAATTATATCTTTGAGGTCTTCTTAGCATGTTACGATACAAGGGTCTAATGAAAAGGCCACGACTACATTGAAATTACAATGCCAAGTAAGTTGTATTAAAGCAGATTCTAAAAGATTTTGTGGATAATACTCTCTTGACCCTATGCAATTACTTGAACTATCATACCACTTTACAGGAACTATGAAATGATATTAGGTAAAGAGCCGTTTTGTTCAATGATTTTCCATATAGAGGTTGAGAGTATGTATAAGGATTTTCCATTTGCCATTCCAAAAATTTGTTTGATAAAATTCACCTTGAAGATAAAACTTACATCACAATGAACAAACTCGTGAGGTGAAATCATGTGACTTATAGGTAGGAGGCAATTCATGCTTAGTTAGTTTCATTACTAAGATATTCTAAAAGTAAGTCTATAAGGACT
>NC_061098.1:45428936-45433936 GCF_015104395.2 Macrobrachium nipponense | reverse complement strand
GCTTTTTGAATTGCTTTCTCAATTATATGGTCAGGATACTTTAAAGACAAAAGTTGCTTGCGAACCAGTTCAAATTCTTTTTCCAGGAAATCTGGGGAACAAATTCGTAAGGCTCTTAAGAATAGGTTGCTAGCTACACCTATCTTGATAGTAATGTCGTGATAGCTAAAGTAGTGAATAAATGAAAGTGAGAACATTGGTTTTCTGTATATGGTAAATTTGTATTCTGTCATGTCTCTGATTATTAAAACATCAAGAAAAGGAATTTTGTTGTCTGTTTCCCATTCAACTTTAAATTTGATGCTGGGCACTAATGCGTTTAATTTTGAGAGAAATTCATTAAAATTACCCCACTTATTATCCCAAAATGTTAGAATATCATCCACTTATCTCATCCACAAAGACAATCTTCCATTCAGACCCATCGTTTCATGCGTCGGAGCTTTCAATTGCAAAATTTCTAAATGGTTAGCCGGCCTCCTTTCTCCTTTTTTAGGCACTTTTTCTCCCAGTCACATTAAACATTTGGAAGATTTTTGTCACAAATTCAGAGAAGCACATATACCACTTCAAAACATAAAACTTTAAAGCCTTGACGTAGACTCCCTATTCACAAAAGTACCAGTACAGGACGTTCTTTAGTTTTTAAGGGAAAAATTATCCCCCTATTCAGATCATTTCCCATTTGCGCTTGACAAAATAATAAAGTTAGTTGAATTATGTGCATCTAATAACGTATTTTCATTCGGAGAATCATTCTACAAGCAAAAATTCGGGTGTAGTATGGGTAGTCCTTTAAGTCCTGTTTTAGCCAATCTGTATATGGAATACTTTGAAACTACAGTAATAAATGCAATAAAACCCAAAAACATGCTGTGGATGAGATACGCGGATGATATCCTAACATTTTGGGATAATAAGTGGGGTAATTTTAATGAATTCCTCTCAAAATTAAACGCATAAGTGTCCAGCATCAAATTTAAAGTTGAATGGGAAACAGACAACAAAATTCGTTTTCTTGATGTTTTAATAATCAGAGACATGACAGAATACAAATTTACCATATACAGAAAACCAACGTTCTCACTTTCATATATTCACTACTTTAGCTATCACGACTTTACTATCAAGATAGGTGTACTACCAACCTATCTTAAGAGCCTTATGAGTTTTGTTCCCCAGATTTCCTGGAAAAACAAAAAAGATTTGAACTGATTCGCAAGCAACTTTCGCTTTAAAGTATCCTGACCATATAATTGAGAAAGCAATTCAAAAAGCAAACGTAATTTTCTACCGACCCCCTAAGGACAAGACCAGAGACACACCCAACAATAAAATAAAAATTCCTCACCTGGAGATGATTATGAGAGTAACCCACACCTTTGGGAAATCCAACCCTTTTGCATTTACCTACCCAAACACCTTAGCCAAATCACTGATAAACATCCAACAAAAGACATCTCCCAAAGACTCTGGGGTCTATGAGATCCCATGTCAGGACTGTGACCAATCTTACATCGGATTTACAGGTAAATCACTTCCCCAGAGATTAATACAACACAAACGGTCAGTTAGGTATGGACAACAGAAACTCGCCTATTTTTCACCATATAAATGAACATAACCATAGAATAACTGGAATTTGTCACGTGTAATTTATAGCAGCAACTGCCGGTACAAGAGTCAAATGATGGAATCGGCCTTAATAAAATAGGAAGCAGTAATGAACATCTCAAAAGGCGCGTTGGATTTCAGATGTTGTCGACAAGTTTTGTTTTCATTCAACCAACGCTTAAGAAGATTAAAGGAAGATTATCAGCGGGGGTGACATAAGTTGGCTTACTTGTGGACGGATCTCTTGGTATAAATACCACCTTTTCTGTAAACTTTTCTCATTCATATACATGAGGAGAGAGACAGCAGTCTCTGAAATATAGTACTTTTCTCTCTACATTTTGGTGTTTTTATGGGCTCCTTTTATTAGATGGAATTCTGTTGTTACAGAACATTATTACCAGTCATATATATATATATATATATATATATATATATATATATATATATATATATATATATATATATATATATATATATATATATATATATATGTGTGTGTGTTTGTTTGTGTGTGTGTGTGTGTGTGTGTGTGTGTATAACTGAATCAGGAACGTGATATATCCATAAATAAAGATAAATGCCACGAAGGAAAAATAAACGAAGGACATCTGCAAGATCTTTCGACTTTAAAAGTCTTTTACTGAGCAGATACTGACATCAATACGAGAAAAGACAATACAAGAAGGTTCGTATAACTGACAGATATGGATTATAAAGGGATTAGTACCTAGAATCCGACACACCTGGAAGATAAGAAACCTTCCCAAACAAGCATAAACAATGGGTGCAATTAAAGGTTTAAGACAATCATCTCAGATACAATTTCCAGACAATTAAACGATTATAGGTGACAGCTATTCGGAACTTGGTAAAACAAAACCATATTCACAAAACATGACAGACATACATTACAACAAATATTAATAACTCTAAGGCAACTGATTTTTATTTAAGTCAGTAATTATATCTTTGAGGTCATTCTTAAGCATGTTACAGATACAAGGGTCTAAATGAAAAAGGCCACGACTAACATTGAAATTACAATGAAAAGTAAGTTGTATTAAAGCAGATTCTAAAAGATTTTGTGATAAGACATCTCTTGACCATGCAATTACTGAACTATCAATACCACTTTACAGGAATATGAATGATATTAGGTAAGTAGCGTTTTTCAAAGAATTTCCATATAGAGGTTTGAGAGTAATGGTGATAAAGGATTTTCCATTGCCATGCCAAAAATTTGTTGATAAAATTCACCATTGAATATAAACTTACAATCACAAATGCACAAACTCGTGAGTGAAATAATGTGACTTATAGGTAGAGGCAATTCATGCTGAGTAGTTTCATTACTAAGATATTCTAAAATAGAGTCTATAAGGACTTTAGTAAAAAGAGAACATACATCAAAACTAACGAATCTATCAGTAGGGCAAAGAGCAATTTTGTTTAATTTATCAACTAAATCTAGAGAATTATATATATGAGAATCGGAGATGGTTCCAAGTAACGGGGACAAGATCTTAGTGATATATTTCGAGAGTTTATATGAAATTGAACCAACATTACTGATAATAGGCCGCATAGGGTTATTTTCTTTGTGCGTTTTGACTAATCCGTACAAGTAAGGTAGCGAAGGAGATTTGACTGACAATTTGCCTAGTATTTCTGTTTTATCTTTAAGGATACTTTTCACTATGCTATTGAAGTTTTTTATGACTTGATCAAGAGGATTTTTTATTAGTTTTTTATAAGTCACATCATCATCCAGTAGGGCTTGCATACGTGATATGTAGTCAGCTTTATCTAAAATTACTATACTATTAGACTTATCAGCTTTTGTGATGTGGATAGTATTGTCCTTTTTAAGATCGGTCAAACTTTTCTTATAGCGAACGGGGAAGTTACTTTCATGCTTAACATTGGCAGCTCCGTAAACAATACCTTTAATCATGTCAACACGATTTTGAGGAAGATCACAATATTTTTCAAATTTACTTAGGGATGACCCAATCATCAAAGCAGAAGGTCTACTTGTTACAAAGAAAGATAAACATTATCCAAGCGCACTCACAACATTTTCACTTATTTGTTTACTAGAGTAAGTTCAACACAATCTATATATATATATATATATATATATATATATATATATATATATATATATATATATATATATATATATATATATATATATAGTATATATATATATATATATATATATATATATATAAGATTGTGTTGTTAACTTATCTAGTAAACAAATAAGTGAAAATGTTGTGAGTGCGCTTGGATAATGTTTATCTTTCTTTGTAACAAGGTAGACCTTCTGCTTTGATGATTGGGTCATCCCTAAGTAAATTTGAAAAATATTGTGATCTTCCTCAAAATCGTGTTGACATGATTAAAGGTATTGTTTACGGAGCTGCCAATGTTAAGCATGAAAGTAACTTCCCCGTTCGCTATAAGAAAAGTTTGACCGATCTTAAAAAGGACAATACTATCCACATCACAAAAGCTGATAAGTCTAATAGTATAGTAATTTTAGATAAAGCTGACTACATATCACGTATGCAAGCCCTACTGGATGATGATGTGAAATATAAAGATAATTTAACAAGAAAGCTCCTATAAATGACAGAATGGGAATTATGAAAGAACCAGATGTACCTGGAATCCAATACAAATGAAGAATTAGTAGACGTACCCAAAACAGGTGTACCAATTCTCCAGGTGTTGTATTCCAGGTACATATTTTCATTTGTAATCCCTATATGTCATTTTTTATGAGCTTTTTTTGAAACCTTACTATCATATTAAATTTTTATATATATATATATATATATATATATATATATATATATATATATATATATATATATATATATATATATATATATAATAAAATTTAATATGATAGTAAGGTTTCAAAAAAAGCTCATAAAAAATGACATATAGGGATTACAAATGAAAATATGTACCTGGAATACAACACTGGAGAATTGGTACACCTGTTTTGGGTACGTCTACTATTCTTCATTTGTATTGGATTCCAGGTACATCTGGTTCTTTCATAATTCCCATTCTGTCATTTATAGGAGCTTTCTTTGTTAAATTATCTTTATATTTCTATCAGTCTGCTAAGGTAAGGACGAGAGTCAAAGGCCCTGCAGCTGTACTCCATTATTTCACTTTTTCCTCGTGGGTTTTGCTTTATTTATATCCCCACATTCCATATTTTCGTGATTCGGTTACACACACACACACACACACACACACACACACACACACACACACCACACACATATATATATATATATATATTATATATATATATATATATATATATATATATATATATATATATATATATATATATATAT
>NC_061098.1:45418936-45423936 GCF_015104395.2 Macrobrachium nipponense | reverse complement strand
TGAAGTGGGTGACACAAGGAGCATTCCTCCTTCCCTTTTTCAATGGCTGCAATAGAAGCTTGTGGGTTTAGCTGGCTTTGCCACCGGGGATCTTTGCCTGATATGCCATTCAGCTTGTGCATACATAAGAGCTCCATAACACATCATCTCTCTTGTCGGTTGTAGTTAGCATTTGCATATTTCTCTGGAGAGGGTGCAGTGACACAACACTTCTTCTCGTCAGGAAAAAATATTGCTGTTGAAAGCTGAAAAAACAATTCAATGTATTAAATTTACAGGAAGTATCTCTGCCATCTGTTTAGAAATAAAGCAAGGTGAACACAGTATCCTTTGGCTCAGCATTCCAGGTAGCCTAAAATCCCTTTCAAATCCCCAGGAGTGCACAATCTCCGACCACCGGGCGAGTCGCCAGACTGGAGTTGATGAGGCCAAAATTTCACCAGAAAGAATAGTTTAATTTCCATTACCTTATACATTATGGGACGTAAACACGGTCAACCACTGCCTTAGTACCAGAGACCTACTGCCACACCTACATAGCTTTGTATATATACTCTTGAAAGTCATCATCTGTCCATATTTACCAGTGACCAAGGCACAGAAGGAAGTGCTCGAAATCCACAGTAGAAAGTTGAGTGAAAAACTGGGGAATTGGAACAAGTACTTTCGTAGTATATTCTACATTTTCAAGTTCACACTGTATATAATAGAAGTTGACAGATCTTTTTTTACAAAAAGAGAAAAGGGGGCGGGGTTCCAGTTTAGTAATCTGGGAAGCGTGTTCTTTAAGTAAAAGTGAAAAGGATAGAGAATCAACGGACAATCTTTGATGGAAAATTAAATTCCTAGTTGACATAGCTTCAATAAAAATATACTCCAACAGATTTCTTTTACGATGATCTTTGACCCTGTAGATTATCGAGGAATTATTCCAGTTCATAGCATGGCCTCTCTTAAGCCTGTGATCTGTTATGCCATTATTCATTAAGCCTCTTGAGATGCCATATTTGTGCTAAAGGAATCTCCACTTTAACACTTTGATGTTCGTCTTATGTAAATTCTAATTCCTTCTTTACCAGGAATAATGTGCACAATATTGTTTTAATTTGACGGGGTATTTTTAATTAGTTTATTTCTCAAATTATTATTAGTATTTAGATGCTAAGTTAATATTAATATTTTTTTAAAATGAGCACAGCAAGAATGAAATTTAGATGGAATGGTACACAGAGAATATTCTAAAGTTCTTGTTAACACTGGTTAGATTTTTTATGTCTTTTTTTAGTTTTGATGTTTACAAAGTTCCCTCCCAAAAAATAACGGAGGGTATCAATAATATATCTGCTATTTTATCAGGAATTTGATAAAATAGGAGATTTATCATGTTACCCTCCATATTTTTGGGACTTTATAAAAATAAAGCAAAAAAGACATATTACAATCCAACCAGTGTTAACAAAGAACTAAAGAATATTCTCTGTGTACCATCTTATCATGATTTCATTTCTGCGGTACCATTTTTAAAAAAACTATTGATATTAACTTACTATTTGGATATAATAATGATTTGAGAAATGAACTAATTAAGAATAGCCGTCAAATTCAAGCAATATTGTGTACAGTATTCCTTGTAAATAATGTAATAAAATTCACAAAGGACAAACATCCAAAGACCTAAAAGGGGGAATGTTCTCAGCACAATATGCCATATCAAGAGGCTTACTGAATAATGGCATTACAGATCACTGGCTTAAGACAGGCCATGCTATTATTTGGGATAATTCCTCGATAATCTGCAGGGTCAAAGGTCACCACAAAAGGAATGTGTTGCACCTGTTTTGTTATTAAGGCCTCGTCAACAAGGAATTTAAACCCCCTCCATCCTGGATTGTCCTTCGATCCTCTCTGTCACGTAAGTGTTAGTAATTTCATTTGTACTTTCAAATGAGCGTTGAGATAAATATTTTCTTTCATTTTTATTATTCAATATTAACGTACGTTGGTCGTTCTATGTTACGTTTTTATATTTTTGAAAGTGTGTTGTTGCTTCCTCTCTAGTAGCTAATTATCGAACAACCCTATTAACGCTTTTTGTTATGCTTTATTTTCATCGGAGTGTGAGTGACGATGCACTGGAAAAGCACGTCGCCTTCCCACGGCAGTTCGGGCCGTATCGTCATCCCAGAAGGACTAAGTGCAGCAGCTACCACGGAATATTTTATTTTAGACAACACTACGTTGTTTTGGGAGGTTTTCTTTTCGATACTCCATGGAAAGCTTTGTCCCGCCGGTGTATGAAGAGCCACCTGCGGCATACTTACTGACCGTGACTTTCGTCTCGTAGCCTCGCAGGGACTTACCTTTTTCCCCCATTGGGAAAAAGGCAAGGGGGTGCGGGTGGACAGGGATCCCAGCTCTGTAGGGGAGGCTTCTGCCGTGCCCCAGTGTACTAACGGTCCTGGTGCTGTTTTGCATGTCTGGGCTGTCGAGGCTCGTGAATGCCCCTTGCTGCAGACCTACTTGAAGAAGAATGACTAATGTTTGTGTGATTTCTCGTATATTATCCATGTGAGGGATTATGATTTTATTTGTGTACTTCTCATTGTCTTTGTTTTATGTTGTTTTGTAAAAAATGTCCGTTGCTTTATGTATGCCTTCTTCTATTATTCTATTATTCTATTAATTTGAGGAGCAAATTGTCATGGCTCTAAGAGTAAGTTATTTGCTATGCGAGTTTAACTGGAATTATGATTGCTGTAAATAAAAATGTATGTATGAAAGTGAGAATGTCGCTTTTACTGGAGACAGTGAATTTGTAGCGGTTATTAGTTCTGATAATTAAGACCTCTAAAAAGGAGATTTGGGACCAAGATATACATACTGTTCGAGATACTCCATATATAAGATAGCTAACACAAGACTGAGAGGTAAAAATTATAACCAAAAGGAAAGACGTTATTAGTGTCATGACCACTTTCTTCATGACAATCAGATTCATAAAATATTAAAAGAAATAGGGCTGGAATGGACTGATGAAACTGTAACAACCAAAGGAGTTGGGTGTAAAAGAAAATACTTAAGTACCTTAGCCTAGTTTATTATACAAATTATGTTATGTACAATGAGTACAGGTTTTAGAAAGCAGACATCAAAAATCAATTCAGTTATCAGAATTGACCATATAGAATATAAAATAAACTACCCAATAAGTTACACATTTAAATGCTTTTAAGTTCCAAAGCATCAATTGACAAAATAATATCTAAATCAGCAGCAATACTATTACAGTTATAATAAAACCAGCAGTAATAATAACAAACACTTGAAGTCGACAACAGAATACAATGCAATAATGAAAGATGGCGTACAGTGCATAAAAGAAAAGAGCCACATTCTTGCTCATTACCAACAGATACTAGTAAACATACAAGAGCCTACACTTGCTCATTAACCACCAATACTAGTAAAAATACAAGAGCATACACTTGCTCATTATCAAACAATATAGTAAAATACACTGAAATCTGTAAGAACCACAATCCAATATTCTCGAGGCCGACCATTGAACATCACTATGATCAATGCGACAGCTTTGAAGCTGCCACAGAAGAATACTTCTGAACAGGGGGCTATGGGTTAGCCACCACCTCGTCCTCAGGAACTGGATTGATGCCATCCTCAACGATCGACAACTGCTGCACCAAAATCCTTCACCAGCAACCAAGTGATCCTCCAATACTGCTGCTGCGGTGGTCTCAACAGAACATTATCGAGAACTGCCGATCTTGCTTTCCAAAACCTGACTGACTCTTGTCACTCACAACGTGACATAAGTAAACTAGTCTCCCGACTAAAAGAAGAGAGAGCAGTTAAAAAATTGAAACTAGGTTGTTTCAAAGTCAAACAACCTGACATTAGTGACGCAGAGCTGTACAAGTTGCATTATTTATTCAATTCTATGGGGAAGTGGTCACCAAACGGCTCAAGTTTATTTTTGAGGAACGTTGATAGATTTTTTATGGGTACTTTGGGTGAAAACGGAATCTCCATCTTGGCTGAGAAGTTCTACGTTATGTTGGGGGATATTTGCTGACCTAAATTTGCTGCGAAAGTCTTCAATACGACTAGGCTAGAAAGTTCCTAAAAAGGGAGATAGTAACTTGGCTAACAAATTTAGAGATCCATTAGTTAAAAGCTCCAGCCAATACAAGATTATGGGGCGAAAAGGGATGTTATCTTTGTGAGTTTTGGATAGGCCATAGAAAATATGGTAATTTGGGACTAATTGCTTTAAATTTCTCCAAATTTTATATTATTTTTCTCACTTTCACCGATGTTTCTGATTTTTAAGGGGGGCTTTAATACTTGACACACACACACATACATATATATATATATATATATATATATATATATATATATATATATTATATATATATATATATATATATATCATGATATATATATATATATATATGTATGTGTGAGAGAGAGAGAGAGAGAGAGAGAGAGAGACGAGAGAGAGAGAGAGAGAGAGAGACTGAGAAGAGAGAGAGAGAGAATTTGTGAAATATATCACTGAGTACCAGACTAAGTTTTTTATAAGAGCAGGCTGGACCAGAGCTGATAGATAAAGAGAGTTTCTTCACAATACTAATCGTGCTCTGCTCCTTGCAATTTAATTAATTTAATAATAATAATAAACAGACTAAAGAAATTGAAACGAAGGAGGTAGAGACGATTATGGGAATGAACTCCCTTACAAATGGAATTAAAAGTATCTAAATTGATATTTACCTATATGCACTTATGAGACGAACAACATATATATATATATATATATATATATATATATATATATATATATATATATATATATATATATATATATATATAGATCTATATAGTCATGTTTGCGTGTACGAAGGTTTAGGACCGTAGAACGTGTTAGGGAGAGTATGTGAGTGATTCAACATATTTTCTGAAAAGTAATTGGCTTC
>NC_061098.1:45392115-45418436 GCF_015104395.2 Macrobrachium nipponense | reverse complement strand
TCGTACCTGTGGAGAGGGATTATTTTTCATAATAAGGTCGCGCGTCCTCCGATTCTGGTAGTCAATGATCAGTTCGATATTCTTCGTGTTGTCAGTCGGGGATACATTTTCGGAATACAGATAATTATTCTGGCAGTAACTTGAAGTGGTGAATGTTCTGCCTCCGGGAAGGCGCTAGACTTTGCCAGTGAAGGTGAGTGAGTGATCTTTTCATTCTAAAATACCTAATTGGATACTGAGAGAATTGTGTACTCTGTTGGTTTAACTGACATTTTATTATTGAACGTTTTTCCCGGTTTATTGCCATTGCATATTTCCCAAATATTACTTTTAGGATATGTGGGTGATTTGGTAGATGGAAATTCTCCCACTTATGTATTTATGCCTTTATTCTTTATTTTTGAAAAGTGATCTTGTTTTTTCTTCAGATGGATTTATTAGAGGTCACATGATAAGGGAATTTGTTGCATATATCTATGACTTCGGCTAACTGATGCAAGACGTTAAAGAAATTACATGGAAATAATTCAGAAAGATGAAAATACATTAAAGACGTAGCAATTCCCCCTAACCCCTCCCCTTCCCCTCCCCCTACCCCTCCCCCCACCCCCTCCCCCCCCCCCCTCCCCCTCCCTTTCACAAACCATCTCCCAGCTATCGGGGTGCTATTTTGTATGCATGGTTACATATTCCGGTTTATATCCAGATATATGCCATGATATATCCTGAAGGGCGAAGGGAGTCACTGCGAGGCCACTCAAGATAATAGGTTCCCTTTGAGGACGGCAGCCAGCCTTTGCAGGGAGCTAGACAGGCAGCAGCTGCTAACAGCTCTTTCAAAGTCAGCTACAGAGAAGGACGACCTCCAGACGAGATCAAAAGGACAGGCACAGGCAGAACAAAAGCAGATTGATGATAATACGTTAACTTTTCCCTTTCTCTCTCTCTCTCTCTCTCTCTCTGGAAACAGGCTCGAAACAGCTTTGCTTTTTTACTCTCCTTTGTGGGATGAAATCGTCAACTAAATAATTGTCAAATGCATTTACTGCTTTTATGATGCAAAAAAGGTTTCATTCTTGGCGACATCAGACATAAGACTTCTGGGAAAAAGTTTCCTCTGATTGTATGATATGTACGTTTTTCTGGACTATAAAAAAAAAAAAGCTTCTAGAAAGAGCTTTTTCCGCTTTCATGATAAAGAAAAAGTTGTTTCTTGGCAAAATATAAAAAAATTGCAGTTATGTTTTGTTTTTATGATGCAAAAGAGTTTTTTCTGGCAAAATAAAAAAAAGATGGAAAATTTCTGAGAAGAACTTTATTTTGCTTTATGGACATGAAAGAGCTTTTTACTTAGGAAAGGAATATGAAACCGCAGAATTTTGCAAAGAACCTTTTTTTTTCTTCTTCAGGGAACATGTCTTTTTTTTTATCCTTAATACGAGACTTTTCCTCCTCACATTTGGCTGGATACCAATCGAATTTGCTTTGTTGAAACCTGTTCAGTTTACTTACTTTTCCTTCTAAAGCCACTTTTTTTATCTCCATCAACTTTTCTTTACCATCGTTGTTACTCTAACTGAATTATATATATATATATATATATATATATATATATATATATATATATATATATATATATATGTAAGACATAGGGTTTTGATTAATAATATATTGTTCGTGCATTCTCTGTAACCTGTGGAATGTGGAGGACAGGGCAGAGTAACGACCTGAGGGTAGCTGATGAATGAGTTTCTAGGGGATGGCGTGAGATAAAAGTGCTTAGTTCGTCGAGTCAATGTACGACAGTTTATGAACTCTTCCCAAAGTGCCTTTGTGAAACTAGATGCAGCTAGAACCGTGAGGCGCTAGCGAACTGTGTGTTCGTATGTGCGTGTGCGCCTCTTTCTGTTAAAAGCGTTCATACCAAACCTATGAGAGGGATTTGACAGAGGGCTTCGAGTCATAGGCAAGATGCCGTGGCATTCGCCGGGGAGTTTTTTGTGACAAAGTGTTTAGTGCCCGGTTGGGAATGGGTAAGGTTGTTACCTTTACTTTAGCCAAAGGGGTTGGCTTGTTTGATATCTTGTAAGATGTTCCATTTATTAACTTTGTCTTTAAACTTGTGTGTGTACTTACCAGAATGTGTTCTGTATCTTTGGCAGATGGTTCTGGATTTCAGTGGGACAGAGTTCCCAGGGAAAGGTGTGACCTTTTGGGTGACTTGACAATGAGTAGTTTTAAGTTAGTCTGTGAGACTGGATTACTTAGTTAACCGACTTAGTTGTTACTGTAAATAAACGTTATGTTATGATGCAACTCTCTCATTTTCATTACCTGTTAGAATGGAGAGAAAGAGGTGGAGAGAGAGAGAGAGAGAGATGTGGGGGTGATTGCCGGGAGAGAGAGAGAGAGAGCCTGTGTATAACGGAGTTATGGGGTACTGCCTTCCGTTTCGTGTCCACGTTTACCGTATGAAATACATGGAGGTTTTCCATGAATAGTAGGGTGGCATGGAGGGATAATTCCCCCCCATATTAATAGTGGTGGCAGACGGTTAAAAAGGGGATATAGAAAGTTTTCTTGCTTTTCTATGCCTAGGAACGCCAATGAAGAGATATGGTTGGCCAGTTAGAAGATAAAAGGGGTAGAGAAAATGTCCGTTCGTGGGATGGGGGATGAGGAAAGATTTTCTATTAGAGTCATCAAATTTGCTCGTACCAAGATTCGTCTTAGGGTGGGATCGTGAGACAAGCAACTCAGTCTAGTTCATGATTGAGTGTTGCTAGTGGTCATCTCACCGGTCGCGTTTGATTGTGCCGACGAGATTTACGCGTTTTTACGAAGAATTTCGAGTTCCTTTTGTTCCCATTATGGAGTGGTGAGTGTTAAAGAACTATTGTTTATCAAAAAGGAGTGGGTTTTTGTTTAAATATTTCTGGGTTATGGGATTGGTTCAAGAGGTCAAAACAATTTTTTCTTTCCCCATAGTGAAGTGTTTTCTTTATTTAGCAACGTGTTTATAATAGACGTATGCATTCGTCTTTGTTTAAAACATAGGAGTGTATTTTTTCTATGCATGGGAACTGTGCTTATATAAGCAGATTTGGCTTAGAGACACAGAGCGGCCACAATTTTAAGGGCTCAGCATATTCTGCAGAGAGGCGCCTTGCATTGCGATGGTGTACGGGCATTCCTTGGGAGGGTAGTTGCATGGGTACCACTAGCCTCACTCGTGAGATAGTGCAGGGAGGGTATTGCGAGATGGATCCTACTGGCATGCCTCGGGGGAGTGTTCTGCTGCTCGACTGAGGGGTTGTTCTTCAGGGGGGGAGAAATTTTTTTGTCTAGTAGTGGCTGAACTTCCCCCTTTTCCTTTTTTTTTCTTAGTGTTGGAGATGGGTTTGGCCTTGACATTGAATGCTAAGACATCAGCTGATTGATTAGTTGATGAAGTGAAATGCCCGTAGAGTCTTTTTTTTTTTAGAAAAGATATTTTTTTTTTCTCTCTTGGATGAAGAGAAAAGGAAATAAGAGATTTTTCTTTTCCGAAAATGAGGGGAAAAGTAGTTAACATGCACGGGATGTGTTATATGTTTCTTTGTGCCTTGAAAGACACAAAGATACACAGATTATTTTTTTTTTTATTGTTGTGTTGGAGAAATTACTTTGAAATGCCGATGATTGGTGTTGTATCGTGTGTGTGGCAATGGTGTTATGTCATGGTGTTGCATGCTGGAGAAATTGTATGTCATAGGATTCAGCAATACTGTTGTATGCTATTTGAATTTCACCCTTTGCGAGAGAATTATTGCTTTGGAGAGTTATTATTATTATTATTATTAATAATTGTTATAATTGAGATATAATTGAGTTATAATTGAGATATATTATTTTGGAGAGATAATTGGAGGTATATATTATTTTGGAGTTATATTGAGATATAATATATGGGAGATATATTTTTGGCCATTTTTGATATTTGCCAATGTGGTATGAGCTATGTAGTTCAATTATTTTGCAGCCATCTTTGTTGCAAATGGAGACACATATTTGGAGATTATGGGGCAATATTTGTGAGTATGTGAGTTAGATGCCTTGAGTGCACATTTTTTGGAGATATATATTATTTGGAGCCTTGTTTTGTTCCACATGGAGTTATTGTGGAAATAGAGGTAAATATTTTGTATTTGCCGAAATAGAGGTGATTATTCTCTATTCTTGGAGTGGTGTCTTTTCTTTCTACTGAACATGTGGCTATTGGAGAAATAAGAGAATAATATATGGGGTTGGTTTTTAACCAAATGGAGGAAATATTTTTATAACCGGAGTGGTGTTATTATTGATATGATGTCTCATAATGGAGTTGGAATTAATCTTGGGCGGGTGACTCTCTTTTTTGTGGTTATGGAGTTTTTTCGAGACAAGAGAAGTTTTCTGTGGTTCTTTTTTTTTGGTTTCGTGTCTATTTAGAGAGAAGTGGCATTACTGCATTACGAGTCATTTGGAGATGTGTGCATTTTTCATGTTCACAAGTGTGTTATTCTTGGAGAAATATAATTTGGGAAAAGTCATGTTGAGAGAATAAGTCTTTGAGACAGGTTTTGAACACATTAGTCATATCCTGGAGTTAATTCTGTGAAATGTGTCAGTTAGACCTTTTTTTTTCTTGAGAATCATGAGTTTCCAAACTTATGTGTCTGACTAGACAATTTTTGTGCTGTTGTTTGAGCATGCGTCCGCAGGTGATTTTTCTGCTGACAAGCGATGTGATGAGCCGTGTGCTGATTCTTTTCTTCTGATGGTGACAGATCAGAATTTTTGCAATATCTGGAAATGTGGCTATAGCATTTCACGAAAGCGCATGTATGAGAGTTTGCTTTTCTGGCAAATTCCTATAACTTTACATGGAGCATTTCTTGGGAAAAGCGGGAGTTATGCATATTATACATATTATGTATTTTGTGATTGGGGAAATCTACTTGTGATTGATTTCTTTTTTTTTATTGTTTTTCTTCCTTTTCCTATGAGAGATATGATTTGGGGATTGAGCTTAAATAGCATTCTTTTTGACGGGAGATTTGATTTTACCGGAGGTGTAATTTTTCGAGGGTATGCTTACGTAAAATGGGAGTTTGACATTAAGTCTCATTGTGATTAATTATTGAGCAGTAGAGGGGTTTTTGCTGTTAAAAGTTGGAGATTTTTGCTGATTTTGTGGGTTGTTTAAATATCAACTAGAGAGAAATTTTTGGGTCTGGGTGTTACGTGATTCTTTTCTTTCTTGGGCGGCTTGTTACGAATTTTTTCTTTTTTTTTGTTTTTTTTCTTGTGAGCACATTCGAGTTCGAAATGTGGAGTGCAGAATTCCGTGGAGTTGCTGTGATTTCTGAGTTGTGTGTGTCTGATGTGCGAGTTTGGAGAACTTGATGTTTTTTTTTCTTAGAGAGTTGTGATAATGACTTTATCATTTTAGTAGTCATATTTAAGGGAGTTAATTGGGAGACGTTCAGTTAGTATTTCTGACCCTTTTGAGATCATTGTTTGATAGAGGTAGTATGTTTGGGTTAATTTTGCATAGATTGACCAAAGACCTGACTGACATACTAACGCCCAAAAGTTCACCGACGCCAGCAAGACGTCCACCAGCCGTGAGGTTGCTGTTATTTTACCCCATGGTGTATTACAAGTATTTCCACGTGGGTGATCGAGAGAATCTACAGCGTGTTTTTGGGGATCTACAAGAAGCCGTGAGAGTCTTCTACGATGAGGGAGGCATTCCGTCTTCCTACAGTTGCTACAGTCTACTGTCTGTTCAGTTACTTGCAGACAAGCGAAGAGGGATATTCAAGAATCCAAATGCAGAAAATATGAGAGAAAATGCGTTTTGTGTATTGGGAGATAAAGCGTGATATGACTTATTTTATAATGCCAGAGACGTGCAGTTTTTCTTATTTTATTTTAAGCCGGCCAATGTTTTATATTGTATAAGCAATTCTGCTAGGCGGGAGCTAGCAATATAGGTGCGAGGCCGAGCAATCTGTAAGACATAGGGTTTTGATTAATAATATATTGTTCGTGCATTCTCTGTAACCTGTGGAATGAGGACAGGGCAGAAGTAACGACCCTGAGGGTAGCTGATGAATGAGTTTCTAGGGGATGGCGTGAGATAAAAGTGCTTAGTTCGTCGAGTCAATGTACGACAGTTTATGAACTCTTCCCAAAGTGCCTTTGTGAAACTAGATGCAGCTAGAACCGTGGAGGCCGCCTAGCGAACTGTGTGTTCGTATGTGCGTGTGCGCCTCTTTCTGTTAAAAGCGTTCCATACCCAAACCTATGAGAGGGATTTTGACAGAGGGCTTCGAGTCATAGGCAAAGATGCCGTGGCATTCGCCGGGGGAGTTTTTTGTGACAAAGTGTTTAGTGCCCGGTTGGGAATGGGTAAGTGTTACCTTTACTTTAGCCAAAGGGGTGGCTTGTTTGATATCTTGTAAGATGTTCCATTTTATTAACTTTGTCTTTGTTAAAAACTTGTGTGTGTACTTACCAGAATGTGTTCTGTATCTTTGGCAGATGGTTTCTGGATTTCAGTGGGACAGAGTTCCCCCCAGGGAGGGTAAAGGGTGGACCTTTTGGTGACTTGACAATGAGTAGTTTTAAGTTAGTCTGTGCGACTGGATTACTTAGTTAACCGACTTAGTTGTTACTGTAAATAAACGTTATGTTATGATGCAACTCTCTCATTTCATTACCTGTTAGAATGGAGAGAAAGAGGTGGAGAGAGAGAGAGAGAGAGATGTGGGGTGATTGCGGGAGAGAGAGAGAGAGAGCCCCCCTGTGTGTATAACGGAGTTATGGGGTCTGCCTTCCGTTTCGTGTCCACGTTTACCGTATGAAATACATGGAGGTTTTTCCCATGTAATATATATATATTATATATGTGTGTGTGTGTGTGTGTGTGTGTGTGTGTGTGTGTGTGTCTGTGTATTTATAATTTTCATTCCTATACCTTTAATTCTCTCTCTCTCTCTCTCTCTCTCTCTCTCTCTCTCTCTCTCTCTTACAACGACCTTCAGCGTTTAAGAGTACTGTCTTTTTCTCTATTTAGCCTGAAAATGAAAATATAAAAAAACATAGTTTATCTCTTGAATAACAGGGCAGAGTAATAGATATTTGTAGAATTCATTTTCCCTGCCTGAGAGAGAGAGAGAGAGAGAGAGAGAGAGAGAGAGAGAGAGAGAGAGAGAGAGAGAGAGAGAGAGAGAGAGATTAGTCACTTGATTTTATGATTAAAATTGGACCTATTCTGACTATGGAGCCTGGCCATCCATTTATCGAAAATGTCAGACCTAGAGGTAACTTCGTCCACTCCGTGGAAACTGGACCTTTCCATCTGCATAGCTGCTCCTGCAAACATTCCTTCGTGTCCAGAGGAAAACCTCGAAAAAAGTTTTGGAAAAGTTACGAAACGGGAAAAGAACGAAAGGTCGTGACCATTTTAAGTTTTCATTCGTGAATAAGTGAGCAACGGACATCAACCCTTTTCGTTTATGGACTCAAATGTTTTTCATTATACATTGTTATTTATTATTATATATTTTAATGGTCTCATAATAAATAACAACCAAAAAAGAAAATGCAATAGGATGAAAAATTTTAACTGATTATCGTTTCTCATTCTGGCTCTCCAACTGAATGATTTATTAGTATATGTGAGACTGTTTAAATGGTTCATCTAAATTCTGAATAAAGTCAATTTTTTGCACTAATATCTTTAAATGTTTATGGTTCAAGAAGAATTTTTTTTCATCATATGTCAGCTTCTAAATGCCAAATTCCCCAAAGATAGTTCCAAAACAATTAAACTATTATCTATTTCGTAATGTAACAAAAACTTTTATCCAAATTTCAGATTAAACCTTAAAAAGAAACTGATAAATAAGTGGATGGTTCTAAATTGCAGCTTAATATCTATTGAGAGAATAAGTGAAAGTGATACAAACACAAGACTTAGTCGCTGAATGGAAGTATCGATTGTGTCAACCATTTCTTCTCTAATGTCTATACATCCACATATGAGAGGATATCTGTACAAGAATATGCCAGAGGACGATCTACTTCGCCGTCTTCTGAGTTATTTCTATTATGGAGAGTTGATTGGGAGAAGGAGGGAACTGCAAGACTGCAAGATTATCTTGTACCTGACGTACTTTTCTTTCCTCTGGGGAATTCAAAAGGAATCTATTTGTTGGAAAAAATAAAAGTGATATTTCAAAATAGTGTGGGAGAGACACAAAAACAAAGTCAATAAAAATGTGATTGCTTACCGACATAAAATACCAAATTGTAAAATAGTGTGGGGAAAAGACATCTGGAAACATATACCATGAACGCATTCGTCACTGTATGCTTCATATTGTTGTAATGAATTCGATTATAGGATAATGTATAGAAAAAGTATTGAAATTGTACGTTTTCTGAATAAGTTTATTCTTATATTTTAATAATTAATTCTCTTTCAGAGTCATCTCATTAGTATCGTAGCTTCTGCAGAATAGGAGTCTTAAGTTCTTTTTTTAAAATTTGCTTTCAACTTGTATGATCTTCACTTCAGGATAAGGCTCTATATCTTTGTCATAGTATCTATGTTACGGAAATCATTACATAAAATATAAGGAAAATGTCAACATAGAAACCGTATGAAGTTGTATTGGATTCACTTCCAAGAACAAAAGCGAAAAGTGCTTCTCACTCTTTCTGAACATTTCTGAAGCCAACTGAACTTTCGATTAGAAAAGACTAAAATATAGCAAATACTGAGAATGACATATGTTAGACCTGCCTTCGAATGGTTGTTGTCAAATGTATGATTGAATATTTACGATTCGAGTGAATAACAAAAGTGCTATTGCTGTTTTTTTTTTTCTTTTTTTTTTTTTTTTTTTTTTCTTTTTTTTTTTTTAGCTTAATTTCAGCATTCTCACGTTCTTTGAGGGAGACTGAATTTCAGACGAGAACCTGGTTGAGGATTGCATTTACTTTTCTAGTTCTGCTGGAAGATGCTCTTTATTTGGCCAGTGGATTCTATTAACATTTTACTCGTGAAATTAAATTTGCTTCACCTTAGCAACACATTTGTACAGCATTTATTATTCATTATAATCTTTATTGAGCTCCAAGTTAGGTCTTTTTAAAAAAAATCTAAGTCCTATACATTTAAAAAAAAGTTTAACAAAACTACCAAGAATTTGACTTAATTTACCGACACCAAAACTGAATTCTTGACGTTATGTAATTTTGGAAATCATTTCTGAGAGATAAAAAAAAATGGGCGGGAAGTTTGACAAAAGCACATAGAATTTGAGCCAGTTTACGAAAACCAACACTCACTATAAACCGTCAGGCAGTTCAGTGCAGAAAACTGCATTGCGAACAGAAGACGCATTTCATTTCCTGTCCCCTTTGATGCTTCGATCAAAGAGTTATATTTTGAAATGCTTATCGGGAAATGCTGGACGAGTGCTGTTGGGCAAAGATGGGAGGGAAATGGGATATTTACCAGGAAGTGGAGTTGTGAGGTACGTGTGGCTCCGAATTCTTCCATAAAAGATGAATTGTTTCCTTAATCCATTTAAATATGAAAAGAAAGGGTATGTATATATATATATATATATATATATATATATATATATATATATATATATATATATATATATATATATATAATATATATAACTGAATTCACGAAAGTTAGGAAGGTGATAAATCCATAAATAAAGATATATGCCACGAAGGAAAAATTAACGAAGCAGGATCTGCGAGACCTTTCAACGTTAAACGTCCTTTACTGAGCTCAGTAAAGGACATTGAACGTCGAAAGGTCTCGCAGATCCTGCTTCGTTTGTTTTTCCTTCGTGGCATATATCTTATTTATATATATACATATATATATATATATATATATATATATATATATATATATATATATATATATATATATATATATATATATATATATATATATATATATATATATATATACATATTAATATCAATGACAGTTCTAGGCTGGTACGAAGTTTTCACCTTTACAAAGTAAGTAAAAGAATAATTTACTTGAATATCTAGGGAAATTTTATCAGCTACAAAGATCTAAACTTTTTACCTGATTAATAAAGCCAATTATTATAAGTTCCTTTTTCCTATGAAACAGTTGATGCAATTATAAAATTACACTTGCAGTATCGTCTATTTTCGGGAAAATCAAGGTAAAAGTTCTCACTTTGACTAACGTTGGGGGAATGTCATGGCCAACCTCATTTCCTTCCCTTTCAATCTCATTTCCTAATAGCGTCAACGCTTCCTGTGTTTTGAATGACTCCTGCCTCGCTGGCTATAAATAGTTATTATGGCCATTATCATCGATTACCTCGTAGGAGGATAGCACTTTTTATATCAGAGGGAATATTTTTAGACGTGGAATACTCTTAAGTATTTGTTTATCTTTTTTAGGGAAGTGAGAAGGAACACTATTTTATTCTTGGCATTTTATATAGATTATATTTTGACTTTTAAGCTATAGCTGTTTCCACGGTATTTAATTTATATGAAGTCCTCTCTATTCGTCTTACAATCTCCTTTTCGTCAGCAAATAAACTAGTATATAGAGTTCCCTAAGGCCTTGGGAAACTTAATATACCAGATACATGCTGATGAAAAGAAGAATGTAAGACGAACAGAGGGACTATACTGAAATTAAATGGTGTTGAAACAGCTATATACTTCAACGATTGTGCCTCAGAGAAGGCCTACTGACAAATTTTATATTCTAAATAATGATTGAAGAAGTTTTTACTTCGTCTCTCGCTTGAGGGCTGGAATTTCTCGGGCGAAATACACATAGGGAAATCTCACTTGCAAATGACTCTGAGGTTTAAAATGACAACTTCTTAAAAGGAATCATCAATTACCTAATCAAGAAATACATTAACAGATAAATGGATGTACCTTTACATTTGTAAGGAATGGCACAGAAATATATATATATATATATATATATATAATAGTATATATATATATATATATATATATATTATATATATATATATATATATATATATATATATATATATAGTATGTATTATATATATATATCATATAGATATATATATATAGATATATATATATATATATAGATATATATATATATATAGATATATATATATTACTATATACTATATATATATATATTATATAATATATATATATATATATATATATATATATATATATCTATATATAGATATATATATATATATATATATATAAATATATATATATATATATATATATATACTATATATATATATATATATATATATATATATATATAATGTATATGAATGTATATTGTATATATATATAATATATATATATATATATATATATATATATATCTTATAACTTCTATATATATATATATGGTAAATGGTATGTTTTCGTTTGTTAGTTTATCTCAGAATGATTAAAAGGAAAGATAAAAGTTTCAGTTCAGTGATTTCCAACCCAAGTCACTGACTCTTATGTCCACATATAGATAATACACATAGAAAGAACGTAATTTTAATGCAATATCTACTTGAAATACACATTTCGTTTTAGCTTTAGGCAGAAAAATTGATTCGTAAGATATATCGTCAAACCCTTGTCTATTCTGAAGAGTGAAATTTAGCCAAAATGATGACTTTGTATTTGAGGAAAACACTGACTTGGACTAATATATGTATTCCTTATCTCATAACAGTTTTTCATTTATGCCTTCATGCATGCTTGCAGGTGATCTTAAATTTCGTGTGGCTTCTTATCTACTTGCTTTTGACGCCTTAATATATCCTAAGTCACTTTCAAATCTTTCAACGCTTTCTTCCAGTTAAGCTAAAAGGTATCGCTTGCTATTTTTCTTGCTTAATAAACTCTATTCTACTTTAGTGCAATATTTATCTCTCAATATATCATGTGACGAGGCCATAAATGCTTTGCTTATTTCATAACTTAAATTGTGACAAGAGGTCTCAAATATTATAAAAGGGAAAATGATTTTGCATCTCATTTCGCCATGTTTCCTATCGTATCTGGTCGTGATTCTTTGGGAAAAGTATTTTGTTTCGTTAGACAAGAGGCGATTCTTTTACACCTGAGGGTCGTGACTCTTTGCAAACGTTCCATTTCTCTCGAAGATAGCTGGACAGAGCAGCGCTCACATTTGTGAATTGAATTGAACTGAATATAGAATTTAGGCCAAAGCCAAACACTAGGACCTGCGAGGCCATTCAGCGCTGAAACGGAAATTGACAGTAAAAGCTTTGAAGGCGCAACAGGAGGAAAACCTCAAAGCAATTGCACTATGAATCAATGGAAGGAGCCACAGTAAAAGGAATGAAAAGAGTTGCAGCTAGTGGCCGAAGGCACGCTGCAACGAACCTTAAGTAACGCCAACAGTGCACCGCATAAGGTGCACTGACGGCACTACCCCCCTACGGGGGCTCACATTTATGTAGCACCGTCAATTGTAAACAACATGACCCTCGTCCACTGAAAGCCTCAGCCATTGCTGATGGAGCACCTGATCTATGGAGGCTCAAAATGTATATTTAGTTACAAGTTCCTCATATTTTTTTTACTAAAGGAAATGAGGACTTGCAAGGAGAAAAGAAGAAAAGGAAGTTTAATGTTAGAGCTTTAATAATATTATTTTACAGATAATGTGCAAAAAATACACATAATTTCATACATGACCTCCGGTGCTCACCTGAATGAATGACAGTGAGTGTGTATTGGATTGTATGAAAAACTGACTCGTCTAATTTCATATTTGACCTCCGGTGCTCAATTAATAAATTACAGTGCGTGTGAATTACAGAAAATTTAATATAAAACAAAAATAAA
This sequence comes from Macrobrachium nipponense, assembly GCF_015104395.2. NCBI lineage: Eukaryota > Metazoa > Arthropoda > Malacostraca > Decapoda > Palaemonidae > Macrobrachium > Macrobrachium nipponense. Next base: position 45,405,494 of record NC_061098.1, on the reverse strand, counting down.
TTTACTCGTTTTCAGCTAACAGAACAAGTGAGCTGAATGGAAAATTCCTAAACCAGTGATGAGCAGACCCAAACGTACTACATACCACAATTTTGATTTAAATAATAATGCGTTTCTTCTTATTTAACTTGCTGGCTGGCTACGTTTAAATTGGAAACATCAGCAGTATTTCGTACCCAAAACCATTTGTATTGAGACAGTCTTGAAAATAACTTTAATGAAAAGCTCTAACATTCAAATCTACCCCACGACTTATTTAATAATATTTTTAAGATTAAAGAATAGAGGTATCATTAATTATGACGATACTATATAAAAGAACAGCCTTGTTTTATGATGCTTTGATAAGAAATCTGATTCTCATATATTTCAATTTACATTCAGTACCCAATAAACTACATCTGATTCAGTCTTTATAAGTAACTCTCCTTTTTCCAAACACTTACGAATTCTAATTTGCATTCGCCAGCCTGTTGGTTTAATTCTCTCTGAATGACCATTCTATATCTGAGTTTACAGAGGCATCTAAAACACTTTGGCCTCATCATGAATTTCCATATATTTCATCCCTATAATTCTTTCAACGCCTCATATATCTCCTGGGGAAGCAATTATTCATCAGGACAGCTTTGACTGTTTCTCTGAATCGCGAGAGACATCAGTGCTTTAATTTTGTGAATGTAATTTTGCTGAACTATCCGTTTAAATGTTCCAACTTTCTTTTCTTGAGAAAGTTCACAGGAACAAACACATTTAAACTATTCCAACGGTGATTGTGTTGGTCTTACATCTCTCTCTCTCTCTCTCTCTCTCTCTCTCTCTCTCTCTCTCTCTCTCTCTCGCGTCCATTTTTTTATTTTTTTTAGTTCAACTATTTACTGTCTTAGCAATGGCCCACTTTTCAGATTGAATCTAAAAATAATGAGTATTCAGTCGGTTATAAAATAATTACTGTGTGTGTGTGTGTGTGTGAATGCACAGTAAAACCTGCTCCTACAGATAAGTGAGCACACGATGTCTCCTCGGATGGACTAACATGTCTTTGAGACATCCTAATCCTTGTAGCTCCTCGTAACTCCTTGTAACTCTCTCTCTCTCTCTCTCTCTCTCTCTGTCGCCTGTTTTTCTTTTTGTTCAATCACTTGCTGTCTTAGCAATGGCCCACTTTTCCAAATTTAATCTAAAAAACAAAACAATGAGTATTCATTCGGTTATAAAATCACTCACTCTCTCTCTCTCTCTCTCTCTCTCTCTCTCTCTCTCTCTCTCTCTCTCTCTCTCTCCTTTTTTATTTGATTCTTTATTTCAATTATAAATGGCCCTCTTTTCCCTATGGAATCTGACAAACCAAAGAGCATTCATTCTATTTCATAAAGTCTCTCTCTCTCTCTCTCTCTCTCTCTCTCTCTCTCTCTCTCTCTCTCTCTCAGGGGACTTGAAATTCAAACAATTTTCTCTGGACAATTTGATTTCGACTCTTAAAAAGGAAACAGTTCTAAAGAGAACAACATTTCCTTCTGGGGAAAATGTGATGATTCTTTACCGGATTTCATTAGAGAAAAAACTCCACTTAAGCCCAACAAAATAAACGGCATTAATATGAAGAGAGGTGAATTGAAACCATGTTGGCTCTCTTAATTTAATCTGGGAGTGTGCTGAAGATACCGAAGCCTCTAGATCCTTTGTATCCAGAGAGAGTTTAATGGTTTATTTATTATATTAGAAAATATTTAGGTGAACCTTTTTCATAAAGCTTTTTTGTTTTAATGTTATTGGTAGATGCTTCCCCCCCCCCCCCCTCTCTCTCTCTCTCTTCTCTCTCTCTCTCTCTCTCTCTCTCTCTCTCTCTCTTTCTCTCTCTCTCTCCTGATATTACCAAATAAAAAGATGGTTGCATAAACATCCAATTATGTCCAGTTAAAAGGAGAAAGGATCAACGCTTCTTTTAGCTCCTGGAGAGGCTGAACAAGATATAATGAAGAAACTTGCTCTCATATACTCGTACATATGAAGAATGGGAATAATCAAGGGTTAGGTGAGATTACGTGCAAGAAATTGAGGTCTTGTGGTGAACTTGTGGATGAAAACTCCCTTTAGGTAGAGTTCAGACTTAGAGAATCTATAGAGGAGAAAAATGACAAGAACAAAACAAACCCATATTCTACCATTTTTGGACGGATGATGCAAAATAGAATTATGCAAGAGTTATAGGAAGGAAATTTCCACACTCAGAGTTCCCATTTGATGAGTTCTAACAGATTCTGGCTTAGGTCAGTGGCCTGGGTCATGGTTGCTTCCTGATAAGTCCATAACTACAAAAATGAAAAAAAAAAAATAAAAGATAAATAATAACAATAAATTAATTTTTGAAAAATTGCATCAACAGACGTGAACTGTGGCAATCAGCAACAATTTTTGGAATAGTGCTAAATCAAAGAATGAGATCTGATTCTGAATATATAAAGGAAAAGGTGAGTAATATATCTCTTTTCATTCTATGATACAAAACGGCCATTTCTACTTCGAATACAATATGCTGTAAATATCATTTGCATGGTTAGGTTTTTAAACAAGCCACTCCTTAACCCTACAACTACGCACGAACAGATGCGTATGGCATATTTAGAACTACTTTTAATTCAAACTCTTTCCTACTGAAAAGATTTCACTCAGTCAAATATGAACTTATTACTGAAAATTTTAAGGTTCAAACTTAACTTTTATTATGCCCCATTTTGTTATATACAGAAAATATAATAAAAACAACTTTAATAACGCTGTCATCAAACGAAATACGATCTCATTGGATATCAATTCCTATTTATCTGACGAAATCATTTTGATTGATTCCGGCTAAAGAAAAGTTTCATTCCATTTCATTCGTTTTCCGTGATCTTTTTATGTGTAGATATTTCCCATGATTTCAATTTTGAAAATATCGTTCGTTTAGTTTTAGCTTTACAACACTGAATGCGCACATTTTATTACATAACATTCTGAATCGCTTTTATGTTAATTCGAACTCATTAAAGTTAGGTTCTTAATTGCCATCAGCATGGCGGATTTAATCCCTTTAAGGCCTTTTAAAAGTCTCGCTCGGCAACTGAGGCAAAAGACATCTGCAGTGGAGGATGAATTATAATCCGATCATCGATTCGGCTCTTGATCCACACCGGAAGGGATTTATTCGGTGACACTGACGGCGGCCAACGGCCTCTTTCGTCTCCCTTTCGATTTGCTTCCTAATCAAGGTTCATTTGGGGTTCTGTTCTCGAGGTTTTACGAAACCTTCCGGGATTTTGATGACAGCGCTGTTATTCTGTGACTTGGATGTCACCGTCAGAGGAGAATTATCGTTCTGAAACCACTGGGCGAAAATCAAATGACAAAAGAACACATGGAACAATCTAAAAGCATGAGAGACACAAGCATGCGCATACAAATCAGGTTTACAGGAACAATGGCTTAACTAGAATGAAAGAATAGAAAATAAGGAATTGAAAATGATTAGTAGGAAATAACCTCGATTAATTCGTTTATCGGATCCCATACAGTGGAGTTTTCATTCAAAATAATAGATCCATTTCCAAAATGGACCGATGAATACACATGGCATTTTCATTACCATTATAATAGATTTTATTTCTTATTCCGTTCACCTCAGCTCATTTCCCAACAAAATGTTTGGAGCAATTAATATGGAAGAGAGAGTAGGACGTTTTAAAAGGTAGATTTACTCTCTATCAAGGTCCTCTGCTGTGCAGATTAGGCTGAGCCATTACCAACTGGCATTGGAATATAAGACTGAGACCACTGGCCAAGCACAGGAACCTATGAGGTCATTCACTGCTGAAAGGAAAATTGGGAACAGAGTTGGTTTTAGAGGCGCAACAGGAGGAAAACCTTTGAGTTTCACTACGAAACAATTTAGATTAAAGTAAGATAGAAGAGACTATGAACGGGGGTATAGTAAAATAAGTGAAAGAAGTAGCAACTAGGAGCCGAAGGGGCCAGGCAAAGATACTTGAGTAATGCCTACAGTGCACAGCGTAAGGTGCATTGGTGGCACTACCCCACTACAGAGGCTCACCTCTCTGGTATCTGACGGTGTAACGGTAACAGCACGTAACGACTTTGTCATTGTTGGCCACTTTAAGGTTTAATTGAACATCAGTCTTTTGTTATGTTAATGAACTTCGTGATGTTGTTTGTAGTGTGAAGCCAATAAAGAGCATAATAATAAGCTAATACAACGTTGTCGTAATCAAAAGCACTCTGATTACCTAAACCTTTATCTAGAATCTTCCCTTTCCTCCTTAACCCAGTGTGCAAACTTTATTATATAAGGAAATGTTAGTTTGTATAGTGTTTTTACGTTGCATGGAACCAGTGGTTATTCAGCAACGGGACCAACGGCTTTACGTGACTTCCGAACCACGTCGAGAGTGAACTTCTGTCACCAGAAATACATATCTCTGACCCCTCAATGGAATGCCCGAGAATCGAACTCGCGGCCACTGAGGTGGCAGGCCAAGACCATATCAACCACGCCACTGAGGCGCTTGGGAAATGTTACGTGCATTTCTCCAGCATTAAAAATGAAGTAAAGTGAAAACTGCTCATTCACCGCCGTAATGATTAAGAGGACGACTCTTCAGTCTTGGCTAGACGCTCTCGTTACTGTTCTTATTATGTTCTCATTGTGTGTCTCCAAGAGATCTGTGTTAAGTCAGTGAAGGCTGTCGGCTTCTCATTTTAAATAACAATATATCTCAGACATACTTTCAACAGATACCTGGTAGTTACTATACTAAAACATATCAAATATAAGCGCTTTCTCATATTGCTTGTGACTGTTTAGCGTCGTCATGGAATAACTTGAAAACTGCCCCGGAGGGTCAGAGTTCAGAAGGGTCGGGATCATTTTTGCTGCTACGTAACAAAATTATGACCACACGGATGCAAGTCAACCGTGCACTTGGCACGTGTCATCATTAATAATCTTTCAAAACATTTATGATTATTCAAGTTTTGTTATTAGCTACACAAATCGTTACTGCTCTTTATAACTAATAATATCGTCCAAGTGTGGATGAAAGCCTTTCTCGTTTCACAAAAAAATACATTTACCTTGACTCAAAAACCAATATAATTCTAATAGAATATTATCTATTTAAAGGATTAAATCAAATTATTTAAAGGATTAATTATACAAGTAAATTATCTATTACAAAAGATCAGTGATACAAGATACATTCACAACTGCCAAGGACGAATTCAGCTCTACTGGAATGAGGTGCTATACATACCATCACAGTCATAACATTATCGGTTCTTCTAGAAAAATCTAATATCTTAAACTATTCGACTTCGCTACTTTCCTAATCCATGATAATTCTGTCATTATTATTTCTTAGTACTTTGAAGGCCAATTTAGTCTTTACTTCATAGTTCTAAGTGTCAAGAGTGAAAAAAAGTTACAACTATTAATTGCCTGTGTTCAATTTTTTGTTTATTAATCTCACGTATTAGTGTATCAAACAGTAGGTCTAGTGTAGTGTTGTCAGAAAAACATATAGGCTTATGAAAAATAACCTAGAATGTAAACCAGTATTTGTTATAATGCCTTAGGAAAGGTGAGGCTTTCCTATCATACAGTGGCATTGAAAGTGAACTGGTTCAAACTACAGCCCCTGGATCTTTCTATTTATCGCTTTACTTGAAAGAACGCGTCCTCAATTACTTTCATACAGCGTAGCTGGACATTGAAGCCACCATCATTGAGACTAACAACGGACTACTAACAACCGACTGGAATTAAACAGACTGAGAATAAAACTACCTCGTAATGTTACTTCAATGTAAAGCTATAACCGATAACCTCAGTCTACATAAGTCTTCTCCGCATGGAAATGTATTGCCAGAGTGGTTTTTTTATGTAGCGAATCAAGTCCACAGATAGAAAAGCTAATTTAGGTTACTTGATATGGCTTCACGAGTGCCTTGTCAACTGCCTCCAGTTCTTCCTCTAGTTGCCATGCAAGGGCTTTCAGGAATTCATTCAACTACCTTTAATCCATCACAGTGATTCTTGAAGGTTCTCGTCATTTGCTTAGATTTCTACCGTAAGTTTTACCAGATAAACCAAAAACCACAGTAATCTTAGGTAATAGAGTAAAACACCAATAGAGTAAAACACCATAACTATTTCCTTATATAATATTACCAACTCATAGAACATTAGGCTTTACTTAACTTACGGTCTTCTAGGTTGCATTAAGCCACTTTAGACCAGTATTACTAAACCCTGTGATTTTAACACTCCACTCGGTCAAGGTAAACAGTTTCATTTTTTTACAAAATTAATTTCGGAATTTATAGCAAGAAAACGCATTTCTATTAGTGATGGAAAGGACGTTCATATTTACATATGATCTTATCAAAAATCAGCTCACTAATTACCCTTTTTAATCAAAGCAAGACAATGTATGGCATAAAGTGCAGCATATCAGTAACACCAGGGTCCTGTCTCACCTCATTAAAATGGTATAGTCAAAGCAACGAACACAGGAGTTTTGGAAGAACAGGGTCTCCACTATTCCAATTCACAGCCTGTAGAATAAAAATCTACGGCAGAATTGTGTGCTTAAATAAAAATTTCTGTTAACCCACCACTTTTAATGCCTAGAAAAAAAAATCTAGACAAACCCAGGAATGGGAGACACCAAAAATCGCTAACGACTGAATGACCAACCAGAGAAACTACCGCATCAAACTTTCTTTTATCATCGAGCTGGCCTTATGCCAGCATGGGGCCTTGCTAAAAGAGCAGCTTAGGAAAATGATGTATAAGCAATTCGCCAAGTTTAGGATCATAGCATGTTGTGGCATCACTCGGTGATTATATGAAAGTGTGTCTGTCTGTTGTGATCAAGTGGAAACATAAGCCTGTTCATTGTCTGATTAAGTTGAGTTTCGTTTAACTATTAGCATGTATAACTGACATTGAATTTACAAATGTTAAGAATTAGAATTATCATCCAAATTAAAAGAATTAGTTTGAAAAAATAATTAAAACATTTTTTCTTGGTTGAGAACACCAAACGTTTAACTACCTTTTAAATACAAATGCAAAATTCAAATTAATTGCGGAGTTTTGGAAATTCGGATTTTCAAGGATAGATATCTTAAACTAAGAAATGATTAGATTACGTTAACTGTAATATCTTTACAAAATTAACTGCAATTAAGTTAAAAGGCTACACTGATAACTTCAAAATAGAATAATTCTTAAACAATCAATATAAACTTTACATTAAACTTAAATCTCAAATTAAAATCAATAGCCAAGGTTCGTCAATACTTAAAACTAGATAAGCCTGATTCACTTATCACCTGGAAGGAAAAAGTCATGCCTTGTGCCCCTGTAGGGCTGGAGGTAATAAAAAGTGTTGTAAAAATTAATTGAAAAACTTTGTAGAAATTAGGAAATACTTCACCTAGTTTTTATTACGTCAAACATGAGGAGAGAAAGTCTGTCTTTGAGTAGTTGCAGAGACTTTCTGGCTGGAGAATTTTGACCTTTCTCACAAAGAGTAGTTTGCTTCTTTAAACGGTAGAGATGTCACGGATCTGGAAGGAATCTAAAATTAGAATTGCAGCAGGATATGGACTTGTTTTAATAAAATAGAAATATAACTAGTCATAACTTTAGGTGATAAGAGGTAGATATAATTTTAGAAGAAAAAAATGTTTCACACGAACATTCTAGATTTTAACATGGACTTTATTTCTGAGTACATTGTAAATTAGATAAACTTCACTGACCATTAGATCATCTGGCCCTGAAAGCTATTTTTGCACTACAAAAGTAAATGAAACTAATACAGTATTACAGTCCAGAAGCGAAAAAGAGGATATAATAGGATAAAGTAATGCTACTTGAAAACTAAAACTTCAAGAAAAAATAAGAAAAACTGCAGACCAAATATTCAAATTGCAGAAAGTTTTTTTTATACTTATCTTTTCTATAACAAAATTAAGGAAAACGTGACATTAAACACTTAAAATATAAATTTAGTCTAACCTAATTAAATCAATTTTAAAAGCTTTAAGAAACGAAAATAAGCCGGTTACAAAGAGTTGCGGTGATGGGAAAGCAACTATCAAGTGAAGTCACATAAATCAAAGTGTTAGCAGAAGTACTCTACCAACTCAGCCTTTGCGGAGCCTTGGAGAGTAGCCACGACTGAACATAGACCAGCTTTCTCGCTACAGAATTTCCAACAGCAAGACATAGGCGTAACTGCGGTGGGGCACAGGGGGGCACGTGCCCTCCATTTTGTAACTGGTGCCCCCCAGGTGCCCTCATTTTGATATCATGTAGCTTGTAGCAAAAACCTAAGTTTAATTTTCATATTATTATTATCACTAAAGTTAAAATTTTCTACATCAAGTAGTTTGGATGTTTTTTGTTTACGAAGATAAATGGAGTTATACTATATTAACTGTAAGAAATAAATCAATTTTCTTTCTTTATCTCAGGAGTATACGTATTCGTTTTCCAAACGTTATGTAAGTGTGAAAGAAATGTAATCAAATCATGTGCAGAAAAATATTTATGGTCAAAAAATCAGTGGATAATGTAAAATTTGGAAATTAAAATAGGATAGAAAATGAACTCTTCAAAAACACGCACACGCCCAGACACATACGCACGTGCATTATACAAAAGTGTTATACATATTTAACGCAACAATGTCAGTGGACTGACTGACATATTATAATCAGTTGGTAAAACATCTGGATATGCTAAAATCCTGCACAAACTCTCAGAAATAGTGCATTATTGCATAACACAAAATTTTGTTACACACACACACACACACACACGCACACACACACAGAGAGAGAGAGAGATGAGAGAGAGAGATGAGAGAGAGAGAGAGAGCCATCTTTGGTAATAGTCTCATACAATACGTGTATGTGATGTGTTGACGTAATGCTGGCACGGATTAACTCGTACAGTTCCTGTTTGTAAATGGCAATCATTCTGTACGCAATCGTGTGAGTAAGAAAGTCACCAAGACACGGCAGGTATTTATGTTACAAGCGTTGCAGGCTCATTTATATTTTTATTTGTAGTAATGCTGTCATTCTTTCATCCTGAATAGTTTAATAGCAAGTGCATAAACGCAAATTTTCAATGTTATTGGCAGTGTGTTCTAAGGAAAGGCTTGCTTTGCTTGGGGCCATTTATTTAGTGCTGTAAGAAGTTTTCAGCTACGTAAATTATCTAAAGACACTAAAATAAAACTAATCCTTTTTTCAAACTGGAGACAATCTTAGATTTTTTATCCAGTTAATGCCAGCACTCACTGTCATATATAACACACACATATATATATATACATTTCAAAATGTCCTAAATGTTGTTATTGATATATTCAGAGCAGCAGCAGCAATAGTAGTTGTATTAGTTTATGTTCATATATATATATATATATATATATATATATATATATATATATATATATATATATATATATATATATATATACACACACACACACACACACAACACACACACACATACATATAAATATATATATATATATATATATATATATATATATATAACTATATATATATATATAATATATATATATATAATATTCTTTTATTTATGCTATCACATCTAAACTGATTATACAAATGATCCTGTGACATAGCTAGAGTGCAATAATTTCTATTTGCAAAAAGTATGGTTAAGATTATATTTCATCACTATCCTGATGCAATAAAGCAACTTCTATTATGCATTTTCTCTACTTTCTAGTTTTATATCATGCAAGCAAACAAAAAATTTCTTTTAAAAGGCAGTCTACCGCCGATGATCCGAATGAACCTTCTCTTTCAAGTAGGAAACGACAAACCACTGATGACACAAAGCACTGTAGACTATGAAAAAGACATATGGTTAGATTCTGCTGAATCTGCTAGTGAAACTGATTCATTTGACAGGGACAAGGGAAGCATAGGTATTAAAGCATCAGTGACACTATGAACATCATGTATTCCAAAAGCCTCTGAACAAAAACTCAACCATCACAGGTAATTTTCCCTTCAACAAGGTTTGGGAAAAAGCATCGTGCCTTTAGGTCACCATGATATGATTCACACAAATGGCTTGAATATTCTGTTAGTCAAGATGCTGCTTATTGCCTCTGCAGCAGGATGTTCTCTCCCCCTAATAAACCTCCATCTGAAATTGCATTTACAACTACTGGATACCGTCAATGGAAAAAAGCAAATGAAAAAGAGGCTGGGTTTGCTCAACATCAGCGTAGTGATTATCATATGGAAGATTTCTGTACATGGAAAGAGTTTAAACAACGCATAGAATCTGGAAGTACAGTTGCAGCTGCCCTTACATCTGCCCATGAGAAAACGATAATTGATAACAGACACTATATCAGACAAGTAGCTAGAGTCCTCTGTCTGACAGCAAGACAAAAGATTGCGCAAAGGGGCCATAAAGAAGATGTGGGTAGTCCAAAAAAGGGTAACTTCTTGGATATATTAGAGTTGTTAAGTGAAAATTATGATATAGTGAAAACTCGACTGAAAGGAAAGAATAGAGTTAAATACACCAGCCCAAAAATTCAGAATGAAATTTTTCCTCTACTGGCCCAAATGATTCGGGAGGAAATTTCAGAAGAACTGAGTTCAAATACGTACTTTTCAGTCATGATTGATGAGTCCAGGGATATCGGTAAGAAAGAGCAATTATCAGTAGTAGTTCGCTGTGTAAAAGAACAATATACATGAAGAATTCTTGGAATTTGTTTGGCTTCACAATCTTAATACTAAATCACTTAAAGATAGCTTGTGTACGGTTCTGAGACTGTGTTCAATTGATCCCAGAAACTGTGTAGGGCAAACATATGATGGTGCTTCTGTAATGAGTGGAGTGAATCGAGGAGTTCAGCAGCCTTGTACGTGAAGAGTTAGCACCACAAGCAGTTTACATTCACTGTTATAATCACAGACTGAATCTTATTATTGTTGACAGTGTCAGATCAGTTGTCTGGCTGACTCTTTCTTTAGTTTGCTAGAAGAGATTTATACATTTATGTCCTCACACACCACATGAAATTTATCTTGCAAAGCAAAGGGAATTGCTTCCTAATAAGCAAATTAGATCTCTGAAAAGGCTCAGTGATACAAGATGGGCTTGTCAGTATCTATCATGTAAGGTTATGCTTGATACCTTTCCTGGTGTCATAAGTACCCTTGAAGAGATTTCTTCATCCCAGTGCAAAATGATTGATGCTATCCAGCAGGAATTAAAGAATGAGCGCTCAGAAAAACTTGGCATGGCATTTGGGAGAAGGCAGTTGCGATGTCCCAGACACACAATATTGAGGTTTCACCTGCCAAGCAAAGAATACATAAATTACCGAGGCATCTAAAGGATGCTGTTGACTAGGAAGCAACTGGACATAGAGAAGTGTGTAAGCATTTGGAACAGGAAGGATACAAAAACACACACTATTGTCCAGTAATGGACAGGTTACTAACTGAAATTGAGTCAAGATTTGATGATGCCAACAAATCCCTTTTCCATTCAATATCATCTCTTGATCCTTCCTCCCCTAAATTTTTACAGCAGGACCAGTTGGAGACACACCTAAGTATAATGTTGATCTTGAATTCTTAGATGATGAGCTGTGACAAGCAAAACGATTAGTAAAACGTAAACAAGCTGATGGGGTTAAAATTGCCAACATTGTGGATTTGATAGCTTTTTTTGTTCCTTTTAAAGATGCCTTTCCAGGTTTGTAAAAATTTTTAATCATTGCTCTTGCATTACCACCAACATCTGCATCTTGTGAGCGAAGCTTCTCTTCACTAAGACACATAAAGAACTACCTCAGAAATTCTGTGTGATCATAAATTGTCTGGTGTATCGGTATTTGGAATCCACCAGGACAGGGCAAAGAATATCGATATGGAAAGGTTTGTTGCTAGTTTTGCTCGGAAACATAATAACAGAATGATGCAGATGTACTAAATTAATACATCTGCATCATTCCGTTATTAATACTATTAATTAAGTGATTAGGTTCATATAATTAAGTAACCAATTGTAATGGAATCTTATTATATACTTCTACTAAAGTCGTTTATTGTAGCAATCAAATGTCTTAATTTCTTTGGATCTCACTGTTTAAACATATCATAGAAATATTAAATGAATAATTCCAATATATTTGTTTTCTGTTTTACAATAAGCAAGTGTTAATTTTGATTATCTTAATTGTATTTTGTTTACATACCAAGTGGTTTTATTTCATTGCCAAACCATTACTTATAATTTCTCATTTGGATTTACAATTGTGGTTAGAGGTTCATAATTTGTACTGCAAAAATATTTGAGCAACTTTGTTATATAAAAATGTGATTCACAAATTAGTAGGCTTAAATATTTTAAAACAACCTTAATATCTTTCCGCATGATTAAAAAGAAAAATGAGAATTATAATGTGTGCATGCCCAGTGACCCCCATAATCAGCTGTGGCCCCCAGGTGGCCCCCCCCATTAAGAGATTCCTAGTTATGCCGCTTCAGCAAGATCAACCGGTATGAATCACTTCCGGCTGCTCAGGAGAAGAGGAACCGACCAAAAAACGAACAGCATAACACTTTAACACTTCACTATTCCAGAGTCGAAAGCAAACTGGAGGATCTGGAATTTCTGGATACCGAGAACCCGTTGCTGCTGGCTGACGTCAACAACAAGGACCATGAATTCACCCTTACTGAGACTTAAGACGTCCTTGGGTTTGTTTAAAGAGAAACTTCCAATAAAAAGAATTTGTTGAAGCTTTCACACTGATTGACGGATTCTCTGTTTTATGACCTCTCATTTCATGATAAAATTTTCTAAATGATTAACCGAACAAGGGAAGGAATATTCTTCGGTGTATTACGTTGTGTCACTCAGTAAAAAAAATATTAGGTTTCCGGTTTTTCCAAAGGTCCCACTGCAACGAAAGCGCTCTGCTGGATCTCACACTCATCTCGTCACATACATAATAATGCAGACAGATTCTCGGATTCTTCTATGTACTGGATTGCGTACTCTTTATCCATTATCAACTCCACACTATCATCGCACTCAGAGAAAGTCAAGTCTTTCATTTCTTCTTGAACGACTGACTGGATATTTTCAGTCTTCCTGATAACAAGGTAGAGCTTCTTCGTATTGTAATGTCTTGGAGCGGCAGATTTAAAGTTTCTAAAGCATACTTGCGTTGACTCCATTAGGTGTATCATATGCAACAAGTCATTCCAATATTTTGGACGCCCAGTCA
>NC_061098.1:45384615-45387115 GCF_015104395.2 Macrobrachium nipponense | reverse complement strand
CATAATGTCTCTATGCCTTCCGATAAGGAGGATAAAAATCATAGCTTTCTGAATGATCACATTCTTTTCCTAAATAGTGAAGCTACATTAGATCTTATTCAGTAACATTCATTAATTATTAGTTTGAACGAAAGTCCATCAGTACGAGGCACCCCTCAGATCTCTGTCTGTTAAGTCCTCGACGAGGATCAATAAATCAAAATACCTAAAAGGTCTAAATTGTCACTGGGATGTCTGCCCTAATAGCGTCTCTCTGTAGACGAAACAAACTCATTTCCCAACTCACTCCCAGCGAATAGGGAGGGACCTTTACTTCCAGGGTGTCATATTGGATATTGCTAATTTGTCTGAGTGATTGTCTTTATATATGTGATTTGTAAAGGAAGAAGTACTAAAGAACTTAAAAGAATAACATTATGGAAAGCACGAGAGATTAGATGCCAACTTGAAACTGTTCTTGTATAATCTATTGCGATCCCTACAAATAATTACTGAGCAGTGTACCTGGCATTCTTGTAACACGGTGGGGTTCAGTCAGGCATGAAATGGAATTAAGCCAACAACTTCATCATTGAATACCTAAAGTTTAACTGCTTTCAAAGGCATCCCTTTTCAGAATTTACTAAGATCAGATGGTGTTAGCAAAAACCTATAGAAATTTGATGACAAAAACTCATTATTTCTTTAATCTGTGAGTAAAGGAAAACACATTTTATTAAAAGCAATGTATTTGCATTGAGTTTGGTGTTACTGATGTATCTCAATTTTGCGAAATAAAACTGATATCACAAAACATATTTCAAGATATCTGAAGCATGGAAATTATCTTAGCAAAGTCTGTCCACCAAGGGCTTAAAGCTTGTTGTAAAATAAGTAACTAATTCTCCATCCCCATGACATGAAGGGCAAAAACACCTTCATGCCATACTGTTAACATATTTCTGTAGTAAACTTTACTGACAATTGAATACCAAGTACACATCTGGTCAAAGTAAAATAAAGAAGTCAAACCTTAATTAAAAGATTCCGGTATTGTGCAGTTTGTATATATCTATGAAATTTTCTAACGACCAAACTTTATCCAGCCTCGATAAAAAGTTTGTTTTGTTGCCTGAGAGTGAATAATGCATCAATCAGGCTTCTGTCAAGTAGAAATGAGATACGGAGTGGAGGATTGATTTTGCCTTATACAAACACCAACCGTCACTGGAAAGCATCAGATGCAATTTCCATTCACCAGACGTCAATTGAGATGAATTCTGGTAAATGTAGCAATCGGATAAATTTGCTTTCGCATTGTAAAATCCCATTGGATAAATAATTGTAAATCTATGTGGCCGATGTAAAACAATTCGATTTTATTCACATACATTTATGTCCAATGCTTAATTCTCCGTTGCTTATTCTGTTTTGCAGTCGTGAATTCGAATGAGATGGAATAACAAGAACTGAAATATAAAACTAGAATGTTAATAATGAAACGGATCTGAAATATAAAACTTAGATATTAATAATCAGAGGAAAATACATGGAAAAGTTTTTATCTTATGGAGAAATTTCAAATTCTCTTTGAGAATTTATAATGCTAAATTCTCCCTCCTCCCACTCTATCTGTTTTGGGCAGCGCATTACAGTACTGGGGGTAAATATCTGTCTGAATAATGGACTAATGGGCGCCAGAAAAAAAAATAATAAACAAAAATCTTAAAAATCCAGCCAACGGTGAGCCAAGTAGCATTTCAGTTTTTTTTTTTTTTCGTTTGTTCCCGTTTCGAAATCAGCCTGTCATTAAAACTTGCAATGAATCAGGAGTCTGCTGTGGACCAACAGCTCGAAATGGGAATCATTTACAATGAAAAGGACGAAAGGGGAAGAAGATGATTTTGTTGCAGGAAATAAAAAAAAAAAAAAATAAGTTTCCCCAGTCTCACAAATCATTGTTTTGTTTGGTCATATTTTCCACATTTTTTTATCGGCCTTTCAATAAACCATTTTCGTATTTTTTATATCATCATATTTCTTTTCAAATTCCAATGCTATACCTGAATATATATTTACTCCTCTGTCTCGCTTGTTGTGACGCCTGTTTTTAGCAACCATAAACTAATCAATCAATCTCCTTCTCTCGTAATTTGCAAACATTAATTTCCAATGTAACTTCATTTTATCTACGTGTTTAAGTTTTGACGTCACGTGATACTCCTTTTCGAATTCCTACACTTTACCTGTACAGATATTTCCTCCCTTGATCTCTCCCAACTCGAAACATTACTCTCTCGTATAACTCCTTTTATTTACACATTTCAAAGTTGTTCCTCTCTATAGTATCATTTCTTTGACCTGCGCTCTCTCCCTTAGTTTTGAATTGTTGTATACACTTTTATTCTCGAGGAAGAGCAAAGGGGAGGAAGGGAAGTGGCAAGAGATGAAATAAAGACAAGAGAAACAGATTATATGAGGGTTTAATTGTATAAGGTCACTGAAGCAGGCGACCAAACAA
>NC_061098.1:45372306-45381615 GCF_015104395.2 Macrobrachium nipponense | reverse complement strand
CAAAACCAAAATAAGCTCAGGCTCAAATGAACGTGCCTTACTTTTCTTATCATAATTTTCCTTCATTGAGTCTTGAGACAACACTATCCTGGGCAAATTTCCAGGCAACCGATAATCTTTCTTATGACTAACCCCTAACAACTCATGGAAAATTTCTAGAGGACCACGTACTTTATGTCCAAAAATCAACTGAAGTGGAGCTACACCTGTGGAAGAATTTGGATGATTACGTTATAGCAAAGAGAGCAAAGAGAAGACCTTTATCCCAATCCTTGCCTTGCTCATTACAGTACTTTTTTAAGAAAGACTTAGGGGTTTGGTGGAACCTTTCCACTACGCCCTGACTCTCTGGGTGGTAAGGTACACTGGTAATGTGCTGAAAGGCCAGTTCAGCACATTTACCCTTAAATACCTTGCTCGTGAAATTCGTGCAAAAAATCTGTTTTAATTTTACGAGGCAACCCATATCTGGAAAAAAATTCTATTAGTTTCTCAAACGCTACTTTCGATGTAAATTTCCTCATAGGAAAAGCTTCAGGAAACCTAGAAGCTCTCTCCATTATAGTTAACAGAAGTGTAAATCCAGATTTAGTTTTAGGCAAAGGCCCAACCACATAAACAACCAACTCTGCAAAAGGATCCCCATTTGCAGGAATTGGATGCAAAGGGGCTTTAGGTATAGGTCAATTGGGTTTACCCATTACTTGACATGTTTCATAACTTCCTACAAATTTCCTCACTGAGGATTTCAATCCCAGCCACCAAAAATATTTTGCCAATCTACTATGTGTTTTACAAACTCCAAAATGGCCGGAAAAGGAAGCCATATGAGCTAAACAAAGGACATCATTCTGATATTTTATAGGTACCACAATCTGTTCTACCCGAGAGGTTTGGTTTAAGCCGTGATCCACTGGACGGCTAACTCTGTACAACAAACCTCTAATCCCACAGAACCTTGGTTTTGTTAAAACCATCCGTACCTCCTAATTCATAAGTGAATTCAGTCTTGAGCTTCAATAAAGCATATACGGTCAAAATCAGGATTAAATATTTTATTTATAAAACTGTGTCGGAATGTGTTAATCGAGAGAGAGAGAGAGAGAGAGAGAGAGAGAGAGAGAGAGAGAGAGAGAGAGGGAAATTTGATAGATTAAAAGCACTATGTCTGCAGCAACCCCTTCTTTAGAGTTGTCATGAGAGAGGAACAGAGAGAGAGAGAGGACAAGAGAGAGAGAGAGAGGAGAGAGAGAGATGAGAGAGAGAAGGGAGAGAGAGAGGATGAGAGGAGGACAGAGAGAGAAGGTTCAATTACACCAGATCTAGGAAAGAGAGCAGAAGACCCATTTTCAAAAGGAAAACTTTCCACCTGTGTAATAAATTGTAATAAATGTGAAGTCTTTCCAGTTCCTGTCCCAAAAAGCCAGGAAGTCAATGGCCTGAAATTTTGAAATTCTTCTTTGGATGTTCACTAATTAAAGAGAGATCATTTACAAAGGGGAATATCATTACTGACTGAAGACTAATTAACGCTGGAACTATAAGTTTTCAACAATGCCATTCTTTATAAACGAATATATATATATATATATATATATAATATATATATATATATATATATATATATATATATATATATATATATATATATATATATATATATATATATATATATATATATATATATATATATATATATATATATATATATATATATATATATATATATATACATACATACATATATATAATGTGTGTGTGTTTGTATATATGTAGCCAATAAGAAGCACTACCTTAAGTCCCGTTACCTTGAAAAAAATATCAAGTTCCAGAGTTCACTAAGAGTGCAAATACCAAATTGATTTAGAATCTTTTTAAGAATACATAAAACCTTTCACTTATATCCCGGGCATAATTTCAAAATTAGTATACCATTCATAACACATAGAAAAAATATCTGATTAGTTATTTTGTCTTTGACAAACATATCACATTTCATGTTTCCAAACGTCACTGTCAAATTCAGCAATACAAACCAATAAACAAAAACATCCCCGCCAAGAAAGGATACCTGATCTAATTCACCCCCTCCCCCCATCAAGCTCCCCGGGGAAAAGAATCCTTTGTTTACTCTTCTCCACAGTCCCTCATGATCCCTGGGCGACCTGGATCCTACACTTCCGTTCCCGAAGCGGCAGTGGCGTCTCCCGTCAGTTGAAGGTTCTTGGAGGATGACCCAGGCAGTAGTCCTTCGTTTCCTCCAGTTTGTCCCGAAGGATTTCGGGCGAGTGGTGGCACTTCCGGCAACACGAAAAAGGTTTCGTCCTGCGGAAGGGGAGGGGGAGGAGGAGGAGGTGCGGGGTAGGGGATGGGGGAGTAAGAGGGAGGGGTTGAAGAATTTTATGAGATCACGATGATTCTGGGGACTTAATTTTCGATGAATTCTGTAAGATTGGTAGTTTAGAGACTTCGAAAATCAATTGGTTATAGGAAGGTAATTCTGGTTTTTTGTGAATAGATATAAATATTTTTTTTTATATATATATGTTAATTATATTTTACTTATTTATTAACTTTTATTTTGCCTAAGTAGTGTCCCAGGTTAAGGAAATCGTAATTGGAGTTTCACTGAATTAAATTAGCTATCAGTCGTCTTTTTACAAATTGAATTGTTTTAAATAAAGTTCTTCTAATCTACGTAGAAAGACTTATTGTATGTTTAGTAATGATTTTTTCCACTGAGTTTAGTTAGAAATCTTCATTACTATCCAATTTTTTGTATTATTTCTTATTTGATTTGAATAAGATTCTCAATCTTAGAATATATCTTTGTAATAATATTTTTTCACAGAATTTAGTTAACTATCTTGTGATTACCAATCCTATTTTCTATATTATTTTTCTAAATTACTTAAAATAAATTCCACCACTATAAAAATATTACCGATACTAGTATTTCCCATGTGATCAATACATGTACTTATTACCAATAACTTTCCATAGTCAGTTTCAAATGAGTTTCAAATTCCATCGAACTGATTATAACTATCAATCAGATAATGACACCAATCTATGCAAACACAAAAAACGAGGACCACCAGAATTCACTTTCCCCAGAATTTCCGGCTCGAATTTCGTCCCAACATTCGGGTAAATCTTGGAGACTCAAGAATCCAACTTTCTAAAAGGGAACTGGATTCCCTGGGTAATATGATACACTTGTTTATATTTTCATTCGTGGTATACGTTTTAAAGTCTTTTATTATTAATTTGGAAGCTTTGCATGTAGCAGGATTAAATATGAGGTGTGAACAGTGTATGTATATTAAAAACAGTGCGCATTTATATTTTATTTTAGTAAATAGAATATACCAAACTGTAAATTGTATGAGGAATATCTGGTTGAAAAGTGTTTACACACTCTCTCTCTCTCTCTCTCTCTCTCTCCTCTCTCTCTCTCTCTCTCTCATTCTCTTCTCTCTCTCTCCTCTTCTCTCTCTCTTTTTGGTGAAGGTTTGGGTCTATTATTTTAATTTTGTATTTACTTACTTGGTTGCTTATATATTTCGTATCTTGGTTTTTTTTTTTATTTATTTATTAATTTTTGTTGGATGGTTTTGTGTAATCATATCTGAATACCAAAAAGATCATTGATACTAGCAACGTTTAGTGCTCTCTCTCTCTCTCTCTCTCTCTCTCTCTCTCTCTCTCTCTCTCTCTCTCTCTCTCTCTGAGCAGTTATACACGTACGTAAATATATGAACATGTTTCTATACACTTAATTCTCAATACCGGTGTTCCTTTCACAATTAGATATTTTGTATCTCATTCGAAATATCCTTAAAGGAAATGCATCACAAAAGTTCTCATGTTTTCAGATTTCCTCCTCTAAAAGAAGTCAGCTATGATTTGCATTTTCCTGCCTTGAAAAATATGACCACTAACCTTGAGAGATGTTCTGATCAAGGATGTTGCAAATAAGGAGAATTGCATCTTGCGTTGAATTGCTTCAAGTAAAACATTACACAGAAAATTGAATGTGAAAGGAATTATTTGGTTCTATTGGATGTTTCGGTTTTTACAATCTACATTCCCAGAACATTTACGAAAATGACAAAAGCTTGTTCCACTATTCCTCTCAATTTGCAACATAAATGTTCTTAATGAAAAGACAAGACCCATTGAAATTCAGAACATCACAAATGGTGAAGATCGATTCACATAATTAATTCATAATCATCCGAGTATTATTTTTCCCTTTATTATTATTAGGATTAAAATCATTGGAATATTTAACTAATATCTCTTGATAGTTTGATATGTATGAGTAATTCACGTACAGTCTAATATATTGCATTATTCAGAGACATTCACCGTGAAAAGGTTTCATTTTGCATAAATATATTCATCTTTATAATAGGGATAACTACTTAGAATTTGCTATATCAGCGTGAACATAAGAACTCATATTTCTTAAAAGAATTTTATCATCATTCAATGCACATCATATTTTACAAAATACCGATATTTTTAGGTGAAGGGTTCCTTTTGCCAGAACCACATTTTGCGTGAATGTTAGCACCTTCACTTACAATTGACCAATTGCATGTTTTTCCTTCAACTCTTCTGCAACTTTTAACACTTCTGCCAACAGCCAGAAACCTTTCATGCCCACTATGGCAATAGGATCCGCCCATTCCTAGAGTCCTTGTGGCCATCCCGCCCCTCAGGGGACGTTGGACTATCGAGAGACCAAATTTCGAAATAGCTTTTCGTATTGGCTTAGGAATTTGGGAGACTGCCTTGCTTAGCCCATGAAACCTCCTCGAATTTTGACAGGAGGCAGGTATGGGACACACTGCAGTAACTTCATTGGTTATTGGTTCAATTGTAATGTTCCTAGACTTATTCCTATCTTTTGTGTATATTTCATTTATTATGATGTTGCTGACAATACAGTAACTGCCTCACTTCTGATTCAAATCGATGTTGTTTTGGGCTATTTTCTGTCAACCAGGCTTTCCTCTGCTTTCTAATTACACTGGACAGCCTTGATGCTTTTCATTTTTCTATCTTTTGCTATTGAATTAACCCTTAAAACTCTATAAGTTTCCACAAGATCTTTATGCACAAATCATATCTGGTTCTGGTACTGATTAGGGCTGAAGATTTCCCAGAGGTAGACACTCTTTATATCATCCTGACGAAATACATTTATTTATTTACTAGATTAACTTCCATACACCTTCCATTCCTGTTATATAATATTTCGCTTCTCTTATGATAGTTCTTAATAACTCATAAAAATCGCTCATAATAACCCGTGTCTGTCAGTGTATCAGATTTGAAGGTAAGTTGAAACTCACGTCCAGAGAAACAACAGCCACTCGGCTTCGTCTGCTCTTCAGTTCTGATTTTGCTCACCGTTGCTTCAGTTCTGTCGTAGTTATATATATATATATATATATATATATATATATATATATATATATATATAATATATATATATGCGTGTGTGTGTGTGTATGTATGTATGTATGTATTTGTTTATACATTTATTTATCTCCATGATTAGATTAAACGTAACATGTTCAACTTATTCACTCTCTTATCTCCGGGTCGTCATGAAACCATTCATGAGGTAGAAAGTTTTTCGTTAAGAATGATCATAAACGGAGCCTAAGTGTTGAAAGGAGATGGTGATTGCATGGGCGATACAAATGTGAAGTTCTTGTTAAATATAACCATTAAAAAACTGGTGAATGACCAGTAGTGTTAAACGAAATGTAGAGAAATTTGAAAAAAAATACATTGAAATAAAACTTCTCTCCCCTTAATTAAGACAAACGAGAGCTAGAAGAAAAAGATTAGATGAAGTGTAATGAAAGAATCGTGTGAGAAACGATATATCCCAAGACAAATGTGACCACAGGGCACCAGACATCATATTTATTATAGGACTCAAATGAGGATCTCGTCCTCCTGTGTTGGTCTCTGGTCTTCGTTGAGTACGTGGGAGTTAGGTTTACTCAGCCAAAAGTGAGATCGTATTCATATTAATTCATTTATTAATATAAAGTAGCTTATATTGTCATTTCATGAGTATTTTGAATCGAATGTGAATAAAATCTGACTCTGGAATCGTGGGAGATCGCTACTTTTTCCGGAATGTTGAGGAAAATAAATTGACGTTTTACTAATGAGTTTTGGAAGAGTGCAGTAATTCTAGATTAGATTTACCTTTTAAAAATATATATAACGGATTAATAATTTTACTGATTATAATGAGTCATTTATTTTTACAGCATTCATTTTTATGAATGGGAGGCAATTAATGAATAAAATTAATGGAGTATTTATGTTATTTCATCGACGGAGTAATGACGAGTTTTCTCTGATGGTCTTGGAAGGGGTTATTGTTATGGAGGTTTCCTAATTTCCCATAATTCCTCAATCTATTCCCATTTCTTTGGAACCCTCGTTATGCCTAATATCATTGAATTGTCACCAAAAACTGACGCTATTTTTCAAATCGTTATGTTCACACAACCTTCCATTATCGCACTGTTCTTTTTCTTGTTTGGTCGCCTGCTTCAGTGACCTTATACAATTAAACTTCATATAATCTGTTTCTCTTGACTTTATTTCATCTCCTTCCCACTTCCCTTCCTCCCCTTCGTTCTTCCTCGAGAATAAAAGTGTATACAACAATTCAAAACTAAGGGAGAGAGCGCAGGTCAAAGAAATGATAAAAATAAGAGAGGAACAACTTTGAAATGTGTAAATAAAAGGAGAGAGTAATGTTTCGAGTTGGGAGAGATCAAGGGAGGAAATATCTGCACAGGTAAAGTTTAGGAATTCGAAAAGGAGTATCACGTGACGTCAAAACTTAAACACGTAGATAAAATGAAGTTACATTGGAAATTAATGTTTGCAAATTAAGAGAGAAGGAGATTGATTGATTAGTTTATGGTTGCTAAAAACAGGCGTCACAACAAGCGAGACAGAGGGAGTAAATATATATTCAGGTATAGCATTGGAATTTGAAAAGAAATATGATGATATAAAAAAATGGTTTATTGAAAGGCCGATAAAAAATGTGGAAAATATGACCAAACAAAACAATGATTTGTGAGACTGGGGAAACTTAATTTTTTTTTGTTATTCCTGCAACAAAATCATCTTCTTCCCCTTTCGTCCTTTTCATTGTAAATGCTTCCCATTTCGAGCTGTTGGTTCACAGCAGACTCCTGATTCAGCAAGTTTTAATGACAGGCTGATTTCGCAAACGGGAACAAACGAAAACTGAAATTCTACTTGGCTCACCGTTGGCTGGATTTTTAAGATTTTTTGTTCATTTTTTTTTTTTTTTTCTGGCGCCCATTAGTCCATTATTCAGACAGATATTTACCCCCAGCACTGTAATGAGCTGCCCAAAACAGATCGAGTGGGAGGAGGGAGAATTTAGCATTAGAATATTAGAAAATGTAAAGTAATTTTCTCTAATACTCAAAGAGAATTTTAGATTTCTCCATAAGATAAAAACTTTCCCATGTATTTTCCTTTGATTATCAATATCTAAGTTTTATATTTCAGATTTTCCGTTTCATTATTAAAATTATAGTTTTATATTTCAGTTCTTGTTATTCCATCTCATTCGAATTCACGACTGCAAAACAGAATAAGCAACGGAGAATTAAGCATTGGACATAAATGTATGTGAATAAAATCGAATTGTTTTACACCGGCCATAGAGATTCACAATTAATTATCCAATGTTATTTTACAATGCGAAAGCCAATTTGTTCGATTGCTACATTTACTAGAATTCATCTCAATTGACGTCTGGTGAATGGAAATTGCATCTGATGCTTTCCAGTGACGGTTGGTGTTTGTATAAGGCAAAATCAATCCTCCACTCCGTAGTCTCATTTCTACCTGACAGAAGCTGGTTGATGCATTATTTACTTTCAGGCACAAAACATACTTTTATCGGGGCTGGATAAATTTTGTCGTTGGAAATTTCATAGATATATACAAACTGCACGAAACCGGAATCTTTTAATTAAGTTTTGACTTCTTTATTTTACTCTGACCAAATGTCTACTTGGTATTCAATTGTCAGTAAAGTTTATGACAGAAATATGTTAACAGTATGGCATGAAGGTGTTTTTGCCCTTCATGTCATGGGGATGGAGAATTAGTTACTTATTTTACAACAAGCATTAAGCCCTTGGTGGACAGATTTTGCTAATATAAAATTGCCATGCTTCAAATATCTTGGAAAATATTTTGTGATATCAGTTTCATTTCTTGACATTCAGATACATCAGCAACACCTACCTCAATGTGAATACATTTGCTTCAAAAAAATAGATTTTTTCCTCTACTCACAGATTAAAACAAAGCAATTTTGACATCACCTGAGATTAGTTAAACTTTAGGTATTCAATAATTCCTGTAGGATCAAGGTTGTAGGCTTAATTCCATTTCTTCCCTAACTGAAACCCACTATGTTTACAAGAATACCAGGTACATTGCTCAGTAGTTATTTGTAGGGACCGCAATAGATTATACATGAGCAGTTACAAGTTGGTAGCTAATCCCTCGCGCTCTTCGTAATGTTATCCTTTTCAGTTCTTTAGTACTCCTTCCTGTACAGATCACATATATAAAGACAAAAACATCACTCAAAATTAAATTAGATTGCTTCTCTTATACATGCCAGAAATAAGATCCCATCCAACAAAATAACATCTAAACCTACCTTCCACATTCCGTACAAAATACGAATGACATACTATATATATATATTATATATAATTATATATATATAATTATATATATATAATAGATATATATAGATATAATTATATATATTATATTATATATATACATATATATATATACATACATATATATACACCCTAATAGATAATACGGAATTCATTTCGAAACGAACCGAGACGACAAATTAGTAATATCAAATATGACACCCTGGAAGTAAAGGTCCTCCTACACTTCTGGGGGTGAGTTGGGAAATGGGTTTGTGTTGTCCACAGACAGACGCTATTAGGGCAGACATCCCAGTGACAATTTAGACCTTTTAGGTTTTTTTTATTTATTGATCCTCGTCAAGGATATGACAGACAGATGTGATGGGATCTATCGTACTGATTGACCTTCGTTCAAACCAATAATTACTGACTATTATTTGTGAATAAGATTTAATGTGGCTTCACCACTTAGGCAAGAATGTGATCGTTCAGAAAGCTATACTTTTTATCCCTTTCGGAAGGCATAGAGACA
>NC_061098.1:45362306-45367306 GCF_015104395.2 Macrobrachium nipponense | reverse complement strand
GGAATAGGTTCTCGGCATCCAGAATTCCAGATTCCAGAGCCTCCGGTTTGCTTTCGAAGCTGAAATAGTAAAGTGTGAAAGTGTTATGCTGTTCGTTTTTTTGGTCGGTTCCTCCTCGCTACCTGAACACCCGAGGTGATTCTGTACCGGTTGATTTTGCTTTTGGAAATATTGTAGCTGGGTAGATGTTCTTCCTTTAGTCGTGGCTACGGTTCCAGGATCTGCAAAGGCAAAGTGGGTATAGTACTTTTGTTAATCCTTTGATTTTTGTGACTTCAGTTTATATATATACTTTTTATCGCGAGGATTCGTGGATATGGTTATTTTTGTTTCTTGAACAAAAACGTTTAAAATTATTTAGACTGAATTGATATTTCAAGTATTTCATGTCATGTTCTACCTTAAAGCTTTGTTCTGCAGAAGATCAATATCTATAACTTATTGCAATTTATGGACAGCGTTGAATATTTGGCCTGCAGTTTTTAGTTATTCTTTAAGCTTTAGTTATCAGATAGCATTACTTTATCATAATATTTTCGCCTGTAGATTATAATACTGTAGCACGTTTTGTCATTTACTTGTGTAGTATTAATATAGCTTTCAGGACCAGGAGATCTGATGGTCCGTGAAGTTTAATTTACAATGCACTTGGAAATTAAGTTTCTGTTAAAATCTTTACGTTCTTGTAAAGATTTTTCCTTTTCCTTTTTTTTCCTTTATCTTCTGAAGTTATGACTAATTATATTTTCATTTTATCAAAGCAAATCCATATCCAGCTAAATTCAAATTGCTTCCAGATTCGTAATATCTGTACCATTCCGTAAAGCTAACTGCGCTTGAGAGAGAAAGGTCAAAATTCCCCAGCCAGAAAGTCTCGGCAACTACTCTTCGAATGTTTGGCCTAATAAAAACTAGGTGAAGTATTTTGTCATCTGCACAGAGTTTTTCAAAGTGAATTTTTCAAAGCCACATTTTTCTACCTCCACCCCTACAGGGGCGGTGCCCCTGTAGAGGGTGGAGGCCCCCCTCATGTCTTGTTCGATAGGTCTTGCGACCTGTCGAATAGGGCAAGGCATGAGTTTTTCCTTTCAGGTGATAAGTGACTCTAGTTTTAGTATTAACGAACCTTGACTATTGATTCGTTTGAGATTTAGGTATAATATAAAGTTTATATCGATCGCTTAATTATTCTATTTTAATGAAGACCTTTCAACTCATTTTGTAATAATGATAAAATAGTGAATGTAATCTCATTATTTCTTGCTTTAATATACTTATCCTTTAATATCCCAATTTCCAAACATCGCACTTAATTCTTATGTTGCATCTGTAATTATAAGGTAGTTAAACGTTTGGTGTTCTCGGCAAAAACTTTTTAGTTATGCGTTCTTTTGAAAACTAATTATTTTAATTTGGAAGTTAATTTTAATTCTTAACATTTGAAAAGACAATGTCGTCATTGTTAATAGTTTAGATATTTAACTTAAGCGAAACTTGCTAATCAGACAATGAACAGGTCTGTGTTTTCTCTTAAGTACAATAGACAGATACACTATTTTATTCAATCGGAGATTGATGCTAAAACGTCCTATGCTCTTCAGCTTGACAAATTGCCCTTTTGTCATTTTACTTGGCGGCTCTGAACAAGAACCCGTGCTGGCATAAGGCCAGCTCGATTAAAAAAAAAAAACTGCTCTGAATATCGTGATGTTTGATGTGGCATTCTCTTTGGTTGGGCATTCAGCCTTTAGCGATTTTGGGTGGTTCCCTTCATTGGTTTATTTTAGTTTATCTTTTTATTTTATTTTAATTTATTGATATACTCATTCTTTGCTTTGGTCAAAGGTTTTTGAGTGGCTGGTTGGTTTGTACAGAATCAAACTGGATCCGTTTTTAAGGTTTCGGTTCAATTAAGTTAATACAATTTAAGTTAACAAAAAGTTATAATTTACTGACAAGATAGACTAACCACTTCTGCCGTAGTTTTTTTTTTTTTTTTTTTTTTTTTTTGGCTTTACAGGCTGTGCATTGGAATCGTGGAGACCCTTTAATCCAAGAACTCCTGTCTTCTTTTCTGTTATAAATATTTTAATGGGGTGAGACAGGAGCCTGGTGTTACTGATAAGCTGTTCTTTATGCCATAAATTGTCTTGCTTTGATTAAGAATTGCAAATAGTGATCTGATTTTTCAATAAGATATGTAAATATGAACGTCCTCTCCTTCACCAATAGAGAGAGGTTTTCTTGCCATAAATTCCGAAATCAATTTTGTGAAGAACTTGAGCAGTTTACCATGACAGGGTGGAATCTTAAGATCCACAGTTAAGTAAAGCCTAATGTTCCATAAGTTAGTAATATTTAAGGAATTAGTGATGGTGCTTTACTCTTTAATACCTGAAAGTGTTGGGTTTTTGTTTTATAACAAGTGTTTTGTGTGGTAAAACCTATGGTAAAACTCTTAACAAATCCCGAGATCCTTCAAGAATCAAACTGTGATGGATTAAGAACTGTTGAATGAAGTCCTGAAAGTCCTTCAGTGGAACCCGAGGCAGTTGACAAGGCTTTCGCGAAGCCTCCATATCAAGGGACCCAAACCTAACTTATATATTTGGGGACTTGTTCCGCACTGCAGTCAATCTCCGGCAGTGCACATCCAAACGGAGAGTAATTCTCTTTAGTGGAAGATATCAAGTAAAGAGTTATCTTTACCCAATGAAGCAACTTTTCGAGGTAGGAAGAATATATGTGTTTGTCTCAATGATGGCAGCTACAATGTCCTGCTGAGGTATGACAGTAATTGAGGACTATTTCTTTCATGTCTTAAAGCAATAATATAGATATGAGTGAAATGCATGCATTGAGTAGAGTCAAATACAGGGATTGACTAGTCTAAACTGTTCTCACTTGGAATGTCACACTGAGATAGGAGGGCTTCACCTTTCCTTGGGCATAATGACAATGGGAAATATTGGTTTAGATTCCCTTGTTACCTTAAATAACCCTGTATGACCATGACACAGATACGCCAGACCTACAGCTTGATACAGTAGTACGTGGGAATGATGGAAACGGAATGAGCACTGAAGACAAATCACACTTAAAAGTTTTAAGACTTTTTTTTTTTTCTTGAAATTTGGAAGTATGAAGTAAAAACTATAATTGGCCTTCAAACTGCTAAGGGAGAGAATTACAAAATAACTATGGATTACGAAAATAGCAAAGTTGAGTTGTTTCAGAAATAAAATTAATTGAACCGTTAATGATATGACTAATGGTATGTACCTTATTCCAGTTAAGCTGAGATCGCTTATGTCATTTCTGAATATATCTTGTATCTATGATTTTTTGCAATAGCAGATTTTATACATTCCTCTATGCTTAAGTATGTAAATATTCTAATGTTGAGTTTAGACTCGAAGGTGAATGTTTTCTGTCAAATAAGAAAGGCTTTCACATCTGTGACTGCATGATCATTTTCAGCAATAAAGAGTAAAACAGATTTAAACTGAGTCGCAGTTCGATTTCTGAAACGTGGCATTCATGTTGTCTTAACACCACTGGAATTTTTAGGACTTTAGTAATAAGCAGCAGCAAAAATGATTCCCGAACCTTCTGAACTCTGACCCTCCTCTGAGGCGGTTCTCACGTGATTCCATGACAACACTAAGGAGCAGCCACAAGGAATGAGAACATGCTTGGTTGCGCTTGATGTGTTTTAATATGGTATCTCCCGGGTGTCTGTTGACAGGATTTCTCATACATTATTTAAAAGGCGAAGCCTTCCCTGACTTATCACAGTTGTCTTGATAAGAATATGTGAACAGTAACGTTAACGTCTACGTAAAACCGAACAGTCATCCTCGTAATAACGGCGGTGAATGAGCAGTTTTCCCTTTCATACATATTTAATACTGGAGAAAGGCTCTGACATTTCCTTATATAATATGGGTGTATACTGAGTTAGGAAGGAAAGGGACGATTCTAAATAAAGGTTTAGGTAATCAGAGTGCATTTGATTATGACAACTTATCATTAGCTTATGATTATGCTCTTGATTTCTTTTACACTACAAACAATAACACGAAGTTCATTAACATCACAAAAGACTGATGTTCAATTAAACGTGAAAGCGACCAACAATGACAAAGTCGTTTTTGCTGTCACCGCAACACCTTAAAATGCCATAGTGGGATAACGCCATCAGTGCACCTCACGCGGTTCACTGTAGTCAATACTTTATTAAATTTTTTTTTTCTTGGTCTTTGCAGCGTCCCTTAGGCCCCTAGTTGCAAAGCCTTCCACTCCTTTTACTATACCTCCGTTCATATTCTCTCTCTTCCATCTTACTTTCCACCCTCTCCTGTCAATTGTTTCGTAGTGCAGCTCGGAGGAGGTTTTCCTCCTGTTGCACCTCTAAAACCTCCTCTATTCTCAATTTTCCTTTCAGCGCTGAATGACCTCATAACTCTCAGTGCTTGGCCGATGGTCTAAATCTTATATTCCAATTCCAGTGTTGAGGGCTTATCCAAATTTGCATAGCAGAGGACATTGACAGAGAGTGAAAATATCTTTAAAAAGGTCCTACTCTCTCTTCCTCGTCTGTCAAGCTGCACAAATCAAGCTTCATGTTCCAAACGTGTTGTTAACAAATGAGCTGAGATGAATGGAATGCAAAATGAAATGATGAATTATACTTTTGATGAAAATGTCATGAAAATTCAGTGGTCCATTTTGGAAATCTATTTTGAATGAAAACTTCGCTTTATGGGATCCGATACAGTAATAATGAAAGGAAGTTACTGAGGTTATTTCGTAGTATTCAGTTTCAGTAGCCTCCTTTTTTTTTTTTTTTTTGTAAACCTTATCTGAATGTGCGTGCATATGTGCATGTCCCTCTTGCAATTAAGTTTACATGCTCCCTTTTGTTAATAGATTCGGTGGTTTTGGAATTATTATTCTCCTCTGTCGATGATATCCAAGTCACAGAATAACAGCGTTGT
>NC_061098.1:45359128-45361806 GCF_015104395.2 Macrobrachium nipponense | reverse complement strand
ACTATCGAGAGACCAATTTCGAAATAGCTTTTTCGTATTGGCTTAGGAATTTGGGAGACTGCCTTGCTTATCCCATGAAACCTCCTCGAATTTTGACAGGAGGCAGGTATGGGACGCACTGCAGTAACTTTATTGGTTATTGGTTCAATCGTAATGTTTCTAGACTTATTCCTATATTTTGTGTATATTTCATTTATTATGATGTTGCTGACAATACAGTAACTGCCTCACTTCTGATTCAAATCGATGTTGTTTTGGGCTATTTTCTGTCAACCAGGCTTTCCTCTGCTTTCTAATTACACTGGACAGCCTTGATGCTTTTCATTTTTCTATCTTTTGCTATTGAATTAACCCTTAAAACTCTATAAGTTTCCACAAGATCTTTATGCACAAATCATATCTGGTTCTGGTACTGATTAGGGCTGAAGATTTCCCGGAGGTAGACACTACTTATATCATCCTGACAAATTACATTTATTTATTTACTAGAATAACTTCCATACACCTTCCATTACTGTTATATAATATTTCGCTTCTCTTATGATAGTTCTTAATAACTCATAAAAATCGCTCATAATAACCCATGTGTGTCAATGTATCAGATTTGAAGGTGAGTTGAAACTCACGTCCAGAGAAACAACAGCCACTCGGCTTCGTCTGCTCTTCAGTTCTGATTTTGCTCACCGTTGCTTCAGTTCTGTCGTAGTTTTATATATATATAATATATATATATATATATATATATATATATATATATATATATATATATATATATATATATATATATGTGTGTGTGTGTGTGTGTGTGTGTGTGTGTGTATGTATGTATGTATTTATTTATCTATCTATTTATCTCCATGATTAGATTAAACGTAACATGTTCAACTTATTCACTCTCTTATCTCCGGATCGTCATGAAACCATTCATGAGGTAGAAAGTTTTTCGTTAAGAATGATCATAAACGGAGCCGAAGTGTTGAAAGGAGATGGTGATTGCATGGGCGATACAAATGTGAAGTTCTTGTTAAATGTAACCATTAAAAACTGGTGAATGACCACTCGTGTTAAACGAAATGTAGAGAAATTTGAAAAAAAATACATTGAAATAAAACTTCTCTCCCCTTAATTAAGACATTTGAGAGCTAGAAAAAAAGCTTAGATGAAGTGTAATGAAAGAATCGTGTGAGAAACGATATATCCCAAGACAAATGTGACCACAGGGCACCAGACATCATATTTATTATAGGACTCAAATGAGGATCTCGTCCTCCTGTGTTGGTCTCTGTCTTCGTTGAGTACGTGGGAGTTAGGTTTACTCAGCCAAAAGTGAGATCATATTCATATTAATTCATTTATTAATATAAAATAGCTTATATTGTCATTTCATGAGTATTTTGAATAGAATGTGAATAAAATCTGACTCTGGAATCGTGGGAGATCGCTACTTTTTCCGGAATGTTGAGGAAAATAAATTGACGTTTTACTAATGAGTTTTGGAAGAGTGCAGTAATTCTAGATTAAATTTACCTTAAAAAATGTATATAACGGATTAATAATTTTACTGATGATAATGAGTCATTTATTTTTACATCATTCATTTTTATGAATGGGCGGCAATTAATGAATAAAATGAATGGAGTATTTATGTTATTTCATCGATGGAGTAATGACGAGTTTTCTCCGATGGTCTTGGAAGCGGTTATTGTTATGGAGGTTTCCTAATTTCCCATAATTCCTCAATCTATTCCCATTCCTTTGGAATCCTCGTCATGCCTAATATCCCTGAATTGTCACCGAAAACTGACGCTATTTTTCAAATCGTTATGTTCACACAACCTTTCATTATCGCACTGTTCTTTCTCTTGTTTGGTCGCCTGCTTCAGTGACCTTATACAATTAAACTTCATATAATCTGTTTCTCTTGACTTTATTTCATCTCCTTCCCACTTCCCTTCCTCCCCTTCGCTCTTGCTCGAGAATAAAAGTGTATACAACAATTCGAAACTAAGGGAGATAGCGCAGGTCAAAGAAATGATAAAAGTAAGAGAGGAACAACTTTGAAATGTGTAAATAAAAGGAGTTATACGAGAGAGTAATGTTTCGAGTTGGGAGAGATCAAGGGAGGAAATATCTGTACAGGTAAAGTGTAGGAATTCGAAAAGGAGTCTCACGTGACGTCAAAACTTAAACACGTAGATAAAATGAAGTTACATTGGAAATTAATGTTTGCAAATTAAGAGAGAAGGAAATTGATTGATTAGTTTATGGTTGCTAAAAACAGGCGTCACAACAAGCGAGACAGAGGGAGTAAATATATATTCAGGTATAGTATTGGAATTTGAAAAAAAATATGATGATACAAAAAAATACGAAAATGGTTTATTGAAAGGCCGATAAAAAATGTGAAAAATATGATCAAATAAAACAATGATTTGTGAGACTGGGGAAACTTAATTTTTTTTTTATTCCTGCAACAAAATCATCTTCTTCCCCTTTCGTCCTTTTCATTGTAAATGATTCCCATTTCGAGCTGTTGGTCCACAGCAGACTCCTGATTCAGCAAGTTTTAATGACAGGCTGATTTCGCAAACGGGAACAAACGAAAACTGATATTCTACTTGACTCACCGTTGGCTGGATTTTTAAGATTTTTGTTTATTATTTTCTTTTTTTTAGCTG